>NC_089747.1:37733726-37766226 GCF_040412425.1 Macrobrachium rosenbergii
ACAGAACATTCCTCTTTGATAAGAGAAAAAAAGATGTTATTAAAGGCTATTCCCTTCCGATAATAAGAAAAAGATGTTATTAAAGGACATTTACCTTTCATAGGAAAAAAAAGGTGTTAAAAGGCATTCCTCTTCGATAATTAAAACAAGATGTTACTAATTAAAGGACATTCTGCATAAATAAAAAGAAAAAGACATTATTAAAGGGCATTCCTCCTCAGTTAAAAGAAAAAGAAGCTATTAAAGGAAATCTACCTTCGAAAAGAAAAAAAAAGACATTATTAAAAGATATTCCTCTTTGATAAGAAAAAAATTGTTATTAAAGGGCATTCTTCTTAGATAAGAAAAAGTAATGTAACTAAAGGACATTCCTCTATTATAAGTAAAAAAGATGGTATTAAAGTACATTTCTCTTTTATAAAAAAATGTTATTAAAGGACATTTTTCTTCGATGATAAATAAGCTGTTATTAAAGAATATCCCTCGTTCATAGGAAAAAAAATTTTAAAGGACATTCCTCTTTGATAAAAAAACAAAACATTATTAAAAGACAAATTTTTTAATAGCAAAAAAATTTTATTAAAGGAAATTTTTCTTTGAGAAAAAAGATATTATTAATTAAAGGGGGTTCCTCTATAATAACAAGAAAGAAATTATTAAAGGACCTTTCTCTTTAATAACAAGAATAAGATGTTAATAAGGATTATTTTTCTTCGATAAGTGAAAGATGTTATCAAAGGATATTCCTCTTTCATAAGGAAAAAAGATGATAGTAAAGGACCTTCCTCTTTGATAAAAAGAGAAAGAAGTTATTAAAGGACATTGATAAGGAAAGAAAGATAATATTAAAGGACATTTCTCTTCGATAATAAATTTTAAAAGACAGTCCTCTTTGAGAATAAGAAAAATATTGGTAAAGACCATTCCTCTTTGATAAGAAGAAAAAGAAGTTATTCAAGGGCATTCGTCTTCGATAAGAAAACAGATATTATGAAAGGACATTCCACTTAGATAAGAAAAATAGATTTTACTACAGGACATTCCTTTTGATAGGAAAAACAATGCTTTTAAAGGAAATTCTTGTTTGATAAGAAAAAATAGGTTTTATTAAAAGTTATTCCTCTTTGATAAGAAGAGAAAGAAATTATGAAAAGACATTTTGATAAGCATAAAAGATGTTATTACAGGACAATCCTCTTCAGTAGGAGGAATAAAATATTATTAAAGGACATTCCTCTATGATAAGTACAGAAAATTGTTATTAAAGGACATTCCTCTTTGATAAGAAAAAAACGATGTTATTAAAATATATTCCGCTTTGATAAGAAAAAATACGTTATTAAGGGACATTTCTCTTCGATAAAATGAAAAATGTTCTAATAAAGGATGTTCATCTTCGATAAGAATATAGAAACATCGATAAAGGCCATTTCGCTTTGTTAAGAAGAAAATGACATTATTGAAGGACATCATCTTCAATAAGAAAAAAGTTATTATTAAAGGATATTCTGCATCGATGAGAAAAAGAATGTTATTATTGGTCACTCCCTTTGATAAGAAGAAAAAGACGTTAAGGGATATTTCTCTTTGATAAGGGGAAAATGATGTTTTTAAAAAAACATTCCTATTCGATAAGTAAAAAAGATATTTTGAAAAGGACACTCCTCTTCAATAAAAAAAGTTATTAAAGAATATTCCTCTTCAATAAAAAAAGATGCTATTAAGAGACATTCCTCTTCGATGAGAAAACAAAGATATTACTGAAGTACATTTCTCTTCAGTAAAAAGAAAGAAATCACTAAAGGACATTCCTAGTGAATGAGAAAACAAAGATATTATTAAAGGACATTCCACTTCAGTAAGATACAGATGTTAAATGACATTTCTCTTCCATACGAAAAAAAGATGTTATTAATTACACTGGCTCTTTGGTAAGAGGAACATGATATTATTGATGGACATTCCTCTTCGATATGGAAAAAGATGTTATTAAAGGACATTCCCATATGATAAGAAAAAATATATTATCAAACAATATTCCTCTTTGATAAGAAGAAAAAGATGACAATAATGGATATTCCCCTTCAATAAGAAAAAAAATATGTTATTAACGGGCATTCCTCTTCGATAAGACGCAAACAATGTTATTAAAGGACATTTCTTTTCGATAAGAAAGAAAAGATGCTAATAAAGGACAGTTTTATTCAGCACAAAAGGAAGTTGTTATTAAAGGACATTTCTCTTGAGTAAGAAGAAAAAGATGCTAGCAAAGAACATTCTTCTTTGATAAGAAGAAAAAGATGTTATTAAGAGACATTCTTCCTCGATAATAAAAAAGATGTTATTAGAAGATATTCGTCTTAAATAAGAAGAAAAAAATGTTATTAAAGGATGTTTATCTTTAATCAGAAGAAAAAGATGCTAATATCAGACATTCATCTTCCATAAGAAAACATGATGTTATTAAAAGACATTCCTCTTAGATAAGAAGAGAAGGATTTATTAAAGGACATTTTCATCGATAAGAAGAAAAAGATGCTAATAAAAGACATTCCCCTGTTATTAAAGTGCATTCCTCTTCGGTAAAAAAAAACACATTATTAAAGGACATTTCTCTTCAGTAAGAAGAGAAAGATGTTATTAAAATACATCCCTCTTTGATCAGAAGAAAAATATATTATTAAACGACATTTCTCTTTGATAAGTAGAAAAAGATGTTATTAAAGGACATTTCTCTTCAATAAAAAGAAAGAGATGCTAATAAAAGACATTCCTCTTCGATAAGAAAAAAGATGTTATAAAAAGATATTCCTGTTCAGTGAGAAGAAAAAGATTATTATTAAACGACATTTCTCTTCGTAAGGAGAAAAAGAAGCTAATTAAAGACATTCCTCTTCAATAAGAAAAAAAGGTGTTATAAAAAGATATTCCTATTCAGTGAGAAGAAAAATATATTATTAAAGGACATTTCTCTTCGGTAGGGAGAAAAAGAGGCTAACTAAAGACATTCCTCTTCAATAAGAAAAAAAAATAATATGCTATTTAGGGACATTCCTCTTCGATAAGAAAAAAGATGTCATTAAAAAACATTTCTTTTCAGTAAGAAGAAAAACATTCTAATAAAGGACATTCTTCTCCAATAAGAAAAAAAAGATGCTATTAAAGCACATTTCTCTTCAATAAGATGAAAAACATGCTAATAAAAGACATTCTTCTTCGATAAGAGAAAAAGATGTCATTAAAGGACATTTCTCTTCGATAAGAAGAAGAACATGATAATAAAGGACATTGTTCTTCGATAAGAAAAAAGAAGTTATTAAAAGACATTCCTCTTTGATAAGAAGACAAAGATGATATTAAAGAACATTTCTCTTCCATAAGAAGAAAAACATGATAATAAAGGACATTCCTCTTCGATAAGAAAAAATAGATGTTATTAAAAGACACTCCTCTTCGATAAGAAAAAATAGATGTTATTAAAAGACATTCCTCTTCGATAAGAGGTAAAAGACGTTATTAAAGGACATTCTTTTGTTAAGAAGCATGAAAACATATTTTTGAGGATGAGTCCAGTTAATGGGAGGAAGAATAATTATTAATAAGTAATATTCCAGTTCGATAGTAAGAAGGAAAGATGTTATTTAGAAAAATATCCAGTTTAAAGAGAATAAGGAAAAATTGTTTTTGATGAGGATTTTTGTTCGATAAGAAGGAACAGATGTCATTTAATAGCGTTCTGACGCGATGAATGTAAAAAAATGTTATGGAAGAACAACTCTGTTGGGTAAGACGAAAGGAAAACCATTGCAGAGGACGACCATATTTCAAAAATAACGAGGAACGATCCTTTTGAAGAGAAGAAAAAGTTACTGTCGGTAACAAAGAAAGGATTTTATTGAAACATTTTCTAGTTCAATAAGAAGAAGAAATAGAAGCTAATGAGAAGATTCCAGGTTGGTAAGAAGGAAAAGATGTTATGAATAACATTCCAGATTGATACGAAGAGAATGCATGTTACTGAGGAAGGTTCCAGTTCGATAAGAAGAAAGAAGGAGTCTTCTTAATGAGGATGATTCCTGTTTGATAAGAGGAGGCAAGATATCATGAAGGAAGATCCTAGTTCAATAAGAGTAAGGAAAAGTTGTTAAGGAGGCTGCTACTGTCATAAGACAGCAAAATATGTTATTGAATTTTTGTCTTCTCATGTTGCTGAATGATGTTATTATTTCTGGGTCGACAAGAAGAAAGAATAGATGTTATTGAGTAGTGTCTCACCACGATAAGAAGGAAAAAATGGCAATATGGAAGATTCGAATTCAAGAAGGAAAGATATAAGATGTTATTACAGATGCTTGCAGTTCGATAAAGTGGAGAAAAAGATGTTATCAAAGAAGATTCTGGTTCAAAAAGAAAATGGCAAAGATATGACTGACGAATATTCCCGTTCAATAAGAAGTTACAAAAAAATTATTGAAGGATGTTCTGGTTTGATAAAAAAAATTTTTATTGAATAACATCTTGGTACAGTGAGCATCAAATGTGATGCCCCACGTTTTTTAATCCATGGTACTATTAAAGAGACTCTCGTTCAGTTGCCAGTTACCCTTTCATTAAGAATATCATCATTCTGGCTTGCTTCTTTTTTATAATGAGTATCAATCATTAACTATTAAACCACAGCTTATGTTTCCTCAATGGATGGCCAATGTAAGTTCAGGGAATATTTTAAAAAAATAATAAAAGGAAAAGCGAAAAAGTAAAAAAAAAAGGAAAAAAATTCTCAGTAAAAACGTCCACTGCTCTCACAGTGTTAACTATTGAGTGGTGTTAACAGAGTGCACAAGCATTTAAAATGTGAAGTTGAAATTAACTTTCATTCGCAGGTCTAGTTCCCGTATCGCCAATCAGCTCCTCTGTGGCTCAGCTCACGGGTGTAACATAAACGTTGTAAGTCGCTAAATTACAGAATTACAGCAAGAAGTTGATTTGAATGTTAAATGAAAAATAAATAGCGTAAAAGGCAAAATCAAGGACTATGTTCATTTAGCCTTGACTGCACTATTATGCCTGTTTAACTAGACAACGGAATAAATCTTCAGTTTGTTATTTGATAAACTGAATTTTCTTATATCTAAATTATGCTGTAAACATGATTTTTCCAGCAATCAAGTTTCATTATAATTAGCTTTACAAAAACATGTTTGATTTACCGCATACTTTTAACTTGCTTAACAGGAATACGTTGTTAAAAACTCTCCTTGCTGAATTTTACTCCCAGGTATCAGCATAAGATATGAGTATTTCTATTATGTTACCATAATTTGGCAGCCTCATCTACAACTGCCACTCAGAGAAGAGTTTGCGAAACAGATTAAGTTTCCCATGCAACCTGCATAAACATAAAACAAATTCATGATTTCATAATAGGTTTACATTTCGTAAATTATTTTCTAAGAGATAGGTTCCATCTTGAAACAAAAAATTACTAAAATCATAATTCTCAATTAAACAAAACTATAAATTCGCCTCGAAATATTGTCATAGAAAAAATATACAAATAGGCTTAGGCTACAAAGAATTTTTTCCGTTCATTACACCAAACAATGAATAGGCCTACGTCAGAGTCTGAAATTGAATTACCCACATAGCCTACTAAATTCTCGTAGATTAAACAATGAGCAGGCCTAGTCTGTTACCTAATATGTTCAAGAACACTCAAATACTGAGCATTTCGTCATTGCAAAATGTTTTTCCAGTGCACCAGATGACATTTTCCAAAAAACTGCTCTCCAAAGGAGGTGCTGAAGTGTGAAGCTAAGCCGCTGCTCTTTCTTGGACTTCGGTAAAGAAAGGTTCTGGGGCAGAAATTCTATTTTCTCGACCTTCTCTTAAACGACGTCTTATGGTGGAGTTTGATATACAGAGGCCCGTTTCTCTTTCAACTATTGTTGATGTTGCGACTTGATGTTTGCTTTCGAGGTCATTTATTTGTCCGTCCTTCTCTTCTGTCTGCAGAGGGGTCCAGCTGATCTTTGATTTTCCAGTCCTCCTCCTTCATGATATCTCTTCGGCTATATATGCAGTTTTCTATCTATTCTGAGACGTCGTGCTGTTCTTGCCTAAGAATGGGTGCCCGATCTAATTCAGTCAAAAATCCCATAAATGATTGAGTCTCAGGTATCGGTCTAATCCCCAATCAAACCATCTTGATAGGTAAAAGGTTGCGTAACCACTTGCTCTAAGTGCAGTGTTGCCGGCAACATTCCCAAACCACTGACTTCACACTCGCCTAAATTTTATATTCATTCAACCGGCGGCAAAATCTAACGTAGGTAAAATCTAACGTATTTAAAACAATATATGCCCTCCTTTACTGTCTAAAGATCATTTCCCATAAACATAAGTTAACAGGAAAACCTAAATGTATATCATCGCGTGGATCTCTTGACATGCTATAGCATTAAAGGATAATGGGAATATTATATAGATCTAAAATTAAATGTATTTGCCATATCACTTTGCAAAGATCTTCACTTATCAAGTTAATCACAATAACTTTTTACATTTACTAAAACAATTTTAAATAGATTTATGTTAACTTAATTAATATAAACCTAAAGTTGTCATTCTGTTATCATCTGCATTCTGTGTCAATCAAGACGTCGCTCATCGACTTTGCTGCTTCATGATTTGGTGCGTAAACAACCATTCTTTAATGGTTCTTTATTCAGTCCTTGTGATTTAAACATATTCAAATATACAAAAGACAGAGAGCATAGGTAAATGAATCACATAATATAAGAAAATAATATATCTGATCACAATAAACCCCTAAAAAGTGTGTGGGAATTTTTACCACACTTGGTGTGGCAGACCGTAAAATGAAGACGCCACTTCAGCATCCGTTCATCTTGTGTATCAAAACTTCCACACCAGAGTCCGCTTTTCTACGTTTGGGCAACACTGCCTTGAGTGCCCTGTGTCAGAAAGATATCAGAATTACCAACCGAACCCCACTTCTCTGCTAGATCTAGGTTGGTTATAATCCATTTTTCACATTCTATCATTACTTCATGTACTTTTGATATAATGTTAATATCATACTAAGATATTAAATATATATATTTTTCCCACTTTGATCGAAATTAACTTAACTGATTTTCCACCTTGATCGCAATAAACGTTTGTAATGTTGGCAAGCTAGTGTTGAGCGAAAATTCCAAATCGTTTCGCCTTGATATTTTGAAGTGATTACCATTATATACATATTTTTGTTTGCGATTTTTAGATGTCATAAATTTGATACTTTTACATTATATTTTAACATTATTTTGCCCAATAGATCTTTTAATGCAGCAACAAAAGAGGTAATCGGGAGAAACACGGCAGTTGCCAGTTAGTGAATTCGTTCGAAATTCACTAACTGCAATAAACAAGGAAAAATGTTACTGAAGAACAATCCATTTTGATAAGAAATATTAAATTATATCGGGGAAGATTCTAGTTTTATAACAAAGGAAAGATTGCGATAAAATGAGGGGAAAAGATGTTACTGAAGAACATTAAAGTTTGCTGAAGTTAGGGAAAAGATGTTATTGAAAATCGGAGTCTGAAGAAGTAAAAGAAGATGGGATACAGGAAGATTAAAGTTCGATAAGATGTTAATGAAGAAAATTCCAGTGCTGGAATAAGAATGAAAAAATGTTGACGAAAATTCCTCTCCAGTAAGAAGGAAAACTCAATATTGAAGAGCATCCAGGTTTGATAAGAAACAAGAGTAGTTTTTGAGGAAGACACCAGGTCGATCAGAAGGAAAAGATAGTGCTGAAAAACGTCATGATTTTAGAAGAATAAGGGAAAGGTGTTGAAGAAGATTCTGGTTCGACAAGATGGCAAAGATGTTATTGAGGAAGGTTGCAATTCGATAAAAAAATTTGACTGCTTAGAATAAAGAAAAGAAATTATTGAAAAACATTCTGGATCCATAAGAGGGAAAGATGTTATTCTTGAGGAATCAGTTTCAGTAAGTAAACAAAATACGAAATGCGCCGAAGTTTCTTCGGCGCAGTCGAGTTTTATGTACAGTGTATAATGCTGTATAAAACTCTCAGCTACGTCCCATGAAACTTTCAGCCGAGGCCCGGTGGTGGCCTGTGTTGATGGCACCTATAGCGGTGCCATAACTAGCCATCTCAACAGTTTTCTTTTACAGAAAACCAAAAGGGTATTACTGAGACAGGGAAAATACATTACAGTAGAAAATCCCTTTTCAATGAGAAAAAGATATCAAAGAGGCATATTACTTCTCGATAAGATGCTGATGATGTTATTGTGGACTTCACCGAAAACAACGTGTGAGTCTTACCGAAAAATTAGTTTCGATAATGAGAAAAAATATGCAATTGCCGATGATTCTGTTTCAATAAAAAAAAAAAGTTTATTAGGAAAGCTTCCGGTTTGTTCTTAGATAACAAGAAAGATACTAATTATGCAGATTCCGCTTCGACAGCAAAAAAAAAAAAAAAAAAAAATAATAATATAATAATGTCATTAATAATGTCATTGAGTAAGATTCAGTTTCAACAAAAAGCTATCATTGAAAAGATTCCTTTCCAGCAAGAAAAAACTACTGAGGCAAAGTACCTTTCAATAAGAAGGTAAAGAAAGTGACTGAGGTTTGTTCGAGATCCATTACATTGCCGTCCAAGGTAGGACAGAAAATGCTTGGGAGAGCCCATGGCGCATTTGCCTTGGGAACGGGCAGGGCTTCTTACATTGGAACGATAGATAGATCGACGCATGAGCATGGGAATGTGTATGTGAGTGGAAGTGCCTACGGGTGCGCATACTGTACTTTTAGTAAAGGTGTTTTGTTGATTTTGCAACAGATTTTTTACTATGAATAGTTGTCATTGTTGTTCTTAGTAAGGGTTTTCTTTTTAGATGCAAATTCTTTACTCAAGAGTGTTTATATGAATTTGCTTGGTTATTTCCAGTTGTATGTTAGTTATTCACAGTCTGTTTTAGCAAGGATGTGGGGATTTTTTTGCGTTATGTGAGAATTTTATATACGATTATTATCAGATTTAAATTTACATTTCTTGCCTCATTGATATTTATTTACTAACATTATAAATTAGTTCCTTTTATTTTGCACGCATTAATCCTTTTCATTTAGTTCTTTCAGTGTTCTGTAATACCGTTATGTCCTTGCTTCATTGTGAATTCCAAGAGGATCCGTAATAAAGACAAACCTCCAAGCAAAGTACTACTACTAGCGCAAGCTCCTTTTGAACGCGAAAAGGACCCACTTCTGCACACTTTGTTTCAGTCTGTTTACCATGCAGCATCACGTGTCATCGCTGCTTCAACAAAAAAGCCGGCTACCTCCTGTTGCAAGCTGGATTTACCTTTGAAGAAAACATTGAAATTCGTAACAAATCTACACACTTCAACAGAAAGCTACTTTATCCTGTAACCAGATACCAACTGGAAATCTTATATGACTTCTACAACCAGCTGAATTTCTGGAAGCTTCTAGAAAGGTTGGTGGGCCTTATATTGCAGTACATGTGGAAAAACCACCTTAACCTTTTACAAATTTTTCCGATTAAGGCTGGAGTGCATGTTCTGAGAATCTCAAATCCTTCCAATTAAACTGCTATTTTCTCCCGTCGTAAAATTAAATGTCTCTTAAAACAAATAGTCATTATATTTATGCGAGTCATTTTGTGTGTGCCTGCGTTTCTTAGTGGATGGACTTGTCTTTCCCCATGCTTTGCTGCGAGTGTTCTCTTCGTTTCCATTATCATCATTGATGACCGATATGGAATGGGAGTAGGATGAGCTCATTACCAAGTGTTTGTAGATGAAAGCTGTTTAGTTTCGCTTGACTCTTCTTGAAAGGAGGCCATCGTGATTGCAAAGCTCAAGAAACACATTTAATCTGATAAGGACATTCCTAGAAGTGAGTACATAGCTTTTTCACTTCATTCTATGTGACCCTACTGTCTATATCACTATCCGAATACACATGCATTCACAAACACACACACACACACACACACACACACATATATATATATATATATATATATATATATATATATATATATATATATATATATATATATATATATATATATATATATATATATGTGTGTATATATATATATATATATATATATGTATATATATATGTGTGTGTGTATATATATGTATGTATATCATTAAGCTTTAGGATAGAGAACAAGATTTTTCCCAACTCACTAAGTAATTAGCTTGATGTCTTCTTCTCAAAGTGGCTGCAAACTCTTGGCACACCCTCTGGAACCAGATGATTCTGTCTTGTGAAATTTGTTACTCTCTGTTTTCGGGACTGCAAAGCTTGTGCAAAATTTTCATTTTGTATTCTTGTTTTTTTATTTAATCTTTTGGCTATACTCACCAGTGTATTGGAGTTGAGCTCCTTCATAGATCTATTGCAGCCCTGAAGAAGGCCATCGGTTAATGTCTGGAGCAGTTTGAATGAATAAACGGAGCAACATGGTAGCTTTATGCTTGCCCCTTCAAGATTTCAGTCTTGAAGTTAAGGATACTGGAAGTAATGGAAGTGTTGCCAGAGTTATAGCTTTGAAATGCATACTGGCACTTGACGACAAGGAAAGAAAAGTTGTCTGTTAAAAAAAAACTTTTATAAAAAATCAAAATCTCCTTAACGTTAATCAGTTTGCAGCTGAGGTTTCATTCTGTATGTGCTTCTGTTCCCATAACAGTGTTTTAGACTTTAGAAAGTTAGGTCATTTCGGTTCAATGAAATACATGTAACTCGGATGTTTCTCTAGTAAACTTCTACCTCGTCAGTGGGTATATGCTATAAAAATTTCAAACGAATTAGTTTTATTGTAACATATGTACAGAAAATTTGATGAATTCAAAACGAAATCAGTGACTGGCCGAGAGAAGCGATCAGTGAACTGTATCGCTATAGCCTACACAAGATTTCTTTCTTTGCCAACAGAAGAATCCCGATTTCCGTAAACACTAACCTAGAGAAACGTCGAAATCTAAAAGTGTCCGACTAAGTGACCAGGACATTTGCCTTTGGTAACAGCAATAAGGACCGCATGACAGAATCTCTCTCCGGCAGAACACTGGAGAAATTGAACACTGAGAGACTGTTAACATCTGACAAGACATTTGAAAAGGATCAGAGGCATAAAAATAATTTCCTCTGCCATCAACATTGCTAATCGGCAACGAACTCAGTTATCTTAGGTTCAAGGAAGCTCAACAAAACGAGGAAATTGGTACTACTGTACAAGCAAACCTCTAATAAAAACGAACGTCCTCTCCTTAACTTTTCACTCTACCACCACAATTGAAAAAGTGACATCCTTCAAACTTCATGCTTTTTTTTTTCAGCTCTAACCTCGGAAACCCTTGTTTTCCACAAACTCTTCTTAGATTCATGAAATCATGTGCCTTTCAAAAACTTTAGAAATAGCACAGAACATTTGTGAAAGTTTTCTCGATGTTACATCAACCTTTCCCCTGAAAAGTAAATCGTTCCTAATCCTTTACCGTATTTATCTTTTCATAACTAACTTATTCTTCTCGAGATGAAAAAAATTTTTTTTTGAAGGAGGCGCTTTCAATCAATGTATGGAAATGTTTGTCCGATAGGGAATGAATATTAAATTCATAACAAAAAAAATCGCGCAAAATATAATTGCTTTTGGCACAAGAATAAAATTTGAGCAATTGCATAATTATCTGGACACAAAAACACAAATTCATATGTTCATATGCATGTATGCGTAATATACTGAAAATACGGATGGATAAAACGAAAAAAGACAACCTCCAGAGGTCACATCCAACAAAACTGTTTACAGCAGCTAGTGTTCTAGTAAATTGATTTTACAATGAGCCTCAATTAAAAGTTGAGCGATTTGTGTTTACAAACGTAGTCACTCAAAAATGTTTTGCAACATGTTCCAGAAGTTTTTCATTCACCTAACAATAATTTGTTCTTTTATTATATACAAGGAAATGTAATTTTCTTAATCGATTTTGGTTATTAATAATAAGGTTAACAATATAAAAAAGAATGGCGAGTGATAAATTCATATTACGATAAATGACGAAAAATTTTGAAAAATTTCACTTCAGATGATTGAGTAAAAGAGTCGAGTCAAAGAAAAAACTATATTTCGAATCCAGATAAAAGCTTATCAACTAATAAAATAATATTGAATAATCATCAATGAAATTATATAAATAAAGAAAGAATTCTACCATAATCGTTGTCAAAAACAAAAAAGAAAAAATCTCATAACGTCGTATGTTATCGTGTGACTCCACATCCGGGCAGGAAAGTTAAACTAAACTGTCTCGCCACTTGCACCGATAAGATGGGTAACAGACTCAGCCGCACCACATTATCTCACAGGTCATCGATCATGAGCTTGCGTGAGACTAATGTTTCTATCATAGATATTGCTCGGCAGTTTAGCATAAATAAAACAACCATGTATAGAGCGATATAACAACAGAGAGAACGAGGACATATGATAAATTTATTGTAAAAAAATGGAGAACGACCCCATTATTGCATTACCGTTAAGGATCATCATCGGATGATCATTGTAGGAGCTCCACCTAACTCCCCTGACAACCGGTGTTGCTATAAAGAGAGAACATTATGCTCTCCCTTAAGTTGCTGCTCAAACCATCCGTAACAGGCTACATGAGACCAAGATATTATTTCATCATATTCCTGCCAAGAAACACTTCAAATCAGAGAAACACAAAGAATAGAGGCTAGGGTTTGCGTTACAATATAATCCAGTGGCCGATCATTTCTGTAAGAGTCATCTTTTGCGATGAGGAGGCGACATTCTCCACTGATGAGCATGGCAGTCTTCTTCACTGTTGGCATTTAACATTAAATAAATTAATGTTGAACTTCTTGCTAATTTTAATTCTTTATGAACTCGGATAATAAAAAAAATACAAAAATAGGCGTTATATATTCAGTTAACTTCATAAGAAGCATCAAAATGATAGGCCTAAGTAACATTGAAAGAAATCAGAAATTACACATAATAATGGCATTATATATATATATATATATATATATATATATATATATATATATATATATATATATATATATATATATATATATATATTATATATATATATATATTACAGGATTTACATTCCTCCCTCTATTTAGCTGCTATCTAGCTAACTTCTAGGGAAAATTATCATTTCGGTTAGCTTATAGCTGGCACCAATATGGCAGAACTCAGTTGTTTTCCACTTATATGGACAGAGGACGCATGCCTCCATAGCCTACAGGAAATGCCTAGGCAGGGTAGTCTTTCAACCTCCCTGCTACCAGACACACCTAGATTCCCCCTTTGGGGTCTCCCTCTTTCAAAGTAGGCTTAGGGAGGAAATAGACGTTAGGGGAGTAAACAGGGGGTGTGGGGACACCTTAAACCTTAGGCTCATTATCTTTAAGACTGCTATTCCTTTGACCTGTTTACTGGCAAAGAATTCGCTTTCAGGTTGGAACCTATCGCTCCGACGCCCGCTCGAAGCAGCAAGCCAGCAGACTCCTTCCAGTGACTGTTTTGATTGTATGTCTGTCTCCGGTGACGGCCCAACTTCAGACGTGGTATTTCGGAGCTCAAATATTCGTCTGAAATAGGTAGGCCGAGAGTGAATTTGGCGCCAGTCACCCCTGTCTCTCTCCACTAAATTCCTTCCATTTCTCTCATTTACCTTCAAGTTTAATCCCTTCCTTTTCCCAAGCTTCTCCCTTTGTGTGACGGCGAGCACGTGTTCCTTGTTTCAAAAGACCAATCGAATACGATTCCAACACTGTGATTATGTGATTTTCTTTATAATTATCTTCTGGGCTACATCATGTTTAGTATTTAAGAACGTGCATTAGGTAATATTTTATAGGTAGATTTAATTTCTCTTAGTTTGAGCAGGGCTAACGCATAAACTCTCTTACAGGGGAGATATCGTCTGCTCCATTGCATTCTGTGTCCACTCAGCCTGACTGCCATTCAAATTCCGAAACCATTCCTGGTCGCAGCACGATTGCAAGATTCCGTTGTTGGCCCATCAGACATTTACATTATGGATTCTATTAGCCTGGCGTTCCCCCTCTTTATGAAGTACCCTAAGAGACTAGTTAATGTAATTTCAACCTAACCGAGTTATTATTATAACCGGGGATGATTGTACCTTGGCCCCTCCATATTAAATTTGCTTGCTTGCCAATGTCTACAGTATTGCTCAATGTATATAATTAATGAGCCTGCCTATTGGTTACAATTTGCATTCTGTTTTTCTCCTTGCATAATTGCCCAGTCTCTGTAAATAAATTCCTTTTAATTGTAAAAGAATTCTAATTCCAAATGGTGACCTTCCTCCTTTACTTGTAAATCCAGGAAAATCTAAGGTAAGTTTCCAATAACTTTTCCTTTGTTCATAATCTGGGCGCACTTGGTCCCTTTGCAGTCAAACCACGTAAATTCGTTCAATTCTTCCCCCAACCAAGACTCCCAGTTCATGACAGTATATATATATATATATATATATATATATATATATATATATATATATATATATATATATATATATATATATATATATATATATATATATATGCAATTATAGTCTAGTCTAAGTATTACAAAAATAGACGTGAAATTTGTTAGTCTAGTTCAGAATATTTTTATTAAGTTTCACTAGTTTACAATATACAAAGGATTAATCATTCAAAAATTTGATTCATAATAATGTGCAAGCAAATCTTTACAAATGTCGTATTTGTTGATGTTAATAAGGCTAATAGTTCAACTTATAATGGTCGTAGGCCTATGTCTACAAAGTTCACACATATGAAGGAGATAAAACAAAGATAGTGATGGCATTTGGACATGAAAATATTTAAACATAAGAACTAAGCGATGACCTCTGAAATATTATAGTAACATCCTGTAATCAAGTGAAGTATGACAACAGTCAACAATATCAGAAAAAGCCCTGTTTAAGGGAAGCTGCAGGTAATTTCTCGGACCCACCATTATTGTTCAGTTGTTTCATGCGTTTACAACTGAGTTGCCAAATAGCGCCAGATGTCGCTATTATAAGCTGTTGTCCGAAAGGTTTTTAAGTATGTTGCAAAACATTTTTTGAGTGATTGTACATTTCATAACTTAATGAATATTAGATAAGAGCGCTCGATGTCCACTACGGAACGTAATCTGCATATTTTAAGTCTTTCATTCGTTGCTCCAGACTAGCACCCTCCTTCATGTCCAGCAGCCAATTCGTTGTGAAATCCCTAAGAAAGGCAAAGGTGACGCAGTAACCTATTATTTACTGCAAGTTCACATAAATGCTTCTTCTTCATCTTCTTCTTCTTCATTATTATTATTATTATTATAATTATTATTATTATTATTATTATTATTATTATTATTATTATTATTATTACCGGTAAATTTCTCCGCACACAGATTAGTTTTCATCGCTCGCATAAGGAGACGCGACGGATACTACTGTATTCATTAGTGTGGTGTTATCAGAATATCTTCAGCGACTGTAAAATGTTGCTTAGTTTATTTTTTATCTATTTCTAGTAGCTAGTTAGTCATTCATCCGTTATTCGTTTTCCCTCTTATTTCACTTTTCCTCTCCTTGTCAGTAGCCATCTGTGACTTCATATCAGTCGTACAACATCAACTCTCTGACATTTTTCCGCCATTTTAGTCAAGAAATGAAATCTTTCCAAGCCGTTGCTTCAGCTGTGACGCGAAATCGCCGTGAAGGTCGTTCTAATCATCTGAAGACTTTATTTCCTGGGACAGCAATCAAAGGCAGGCTGGCTTATCTTGGGTGAAAATACGGAACATTTTCCTTCCTAAATTCTGAATGCTTTGTTGCTTTCTTTTCATCATCCCATGTTTCATTGGCTGTATAATACCGCTGCTCTTTTTTTTTCTCTCTCTTTGTCTCTTAATGCTGAACCACAGAGATTTCAGAACAAAATGGAAATTGTTTCTCCTGAGAGATAACTAGCTCTGTTTTAAATTCGTTTTTAAATCTTGTCTCATTATTATTACACTCTTTTATTTTTTTTTTTTCTCCAACAACAAAGATTTTGAAATAAAATGGTAATTATTTTACCTTGATTTTTGTTTTTATTAATCACATGACGGTTTTAGTTTCATTTGTCGTAAAACACTCCAACAGCAACATTCGAAAAAATAAAATCAGGCTAATCTTACATGCTATGCAGAAAAAAATAACTTTATTTAGTTTTCTCTTTCCATTATATTGTTGCCTGCTCAATTCTGGTTTTGTGTATGGTGTCGTTTAATGCGACAACAAATGGTTTGGTCGCTTGTGTAATTCAAGTTTTTCGGAAAAAAAAAGTACAAAAAATGGCTTTTTGAGTGTCTGTTTCGCTCCCATCTCCTCAGAGTCTCTGCTTTGACATGGTGCGAGGGCAAGTTGAAAGCAAGTAATTATTCTTACCATGATTACGACAAGCCAGCCTATAACCCTTGTTGGAAAAGGCAAAATGCTACAAGCCCAACGACCTCAATCAAGAAAATACCCCAATACGGAAAAATAAATTGTCCAGAGTAATTTTTATAAGGGAAATATGAAAAAAAACAGTGATGACTAAACAAACTATGAAACAGGACTCGTGTGAGTGCATTTAGTTTGAAAATCTGAAATTCCAGCGATTGAGCAAGAACAAAATTTTAGGAAACTATTATATTATACTATTTTATAGTTTCTAAAATATGGCTTATAAATATTTTGCATTATGATTCTTCGTGAATAATAACACTTAGTATTACTTTGTGTTTTTGTCTGTAACAAATTGTTGCTTTATGTTTTTATGTCAGTACAAAAACTGATACTTTGTGTTTTTATGTCAATAACAAACGGTGTTATTTATGATATTGAGTAAATTAATAACGGTGTTACTGTGTTTTCTGTCAATAACAAAGAGTTCTGCTTTGTGTATTGATGACGACACCAAATGACATGAAGAGTGTTGTTCTGTGTTTTTGCTGGTTTGAGTTTTTGTATCAATAACGAATAACATTTGGTTATATTTTTATGCCAACAACGAACAGCGTTGCATTGGGCTTTCTTTTTATGTCAATAACAAATATTGTTGCTTTGTGTTCTAGCATACAGTGTTGCTTTGTGTTTTATGACGATAACAAATGCTGTTCTAGCATACAGTCCTGCTTTATGTTTTATGCCAATAACAAAAGTGGTTGCCGCGAATTTTGATGTCAGTTACAGAGCTGCGTTGCTGTGCTGTTGATCGTAAGCGAGGCAGAGCGCGAATGCGACCAAAAGTGTCTTCTGTTAACTCGCTTCACCGGGTTTTGCCTCATAGTAAGAGAAAAGAAGAAGAAAAAAAGGAACAAAAAGGAAAATGCTCTGTCTCAGCATGTAGGGCATTTGGCTCCCCCAAAAATGAGATTCACGTCTCACATCCATAAGCCATAAACGTCACAGGAGCCAAGGAAATGGGAGCCATAAAGAGACCCCAAGATGAGACGCCTCTTAGAAGAATATGAAATGGCCCTCTTGATCAGGAGAGGAATGAAGTAGAAACGAGCTCCTAGATGGATGAAAGGGTTCCTTCCACTTAGATGAGGTCGAACAAAGGCTTTGTACTGAATAGTTACGTACACACACACACACACACACACACACACACACACACACATATATATATATATATATATATATATATATATATATATATATATATATATATATATATATATATATATATATATATATATATATATATATATATATATATATATATATATATATATATATATATATATATATATATATATATATACAGGACAGTCACACAGACACACACACACACACACACATTTTATATATATATATATATATATATATATATATATATATATATATATATATATATATATATATATATATATATATATATATATATATATATATATATATATATATATATATATATATATATATATATATATATATATATATATATATATATATATATATATATATATATATATATATATATATATATATATATATATATATATATATATATATATATATATATATATATATATATATATATATATACTTCAGTGTATGCTTAAAAAATCACAGTAGATGCACGTGACTTCAGTGTACAGAAACAAAAAGACAGGCAGAAGTACAGTAGTACCAAACGCTTTCACGTTTATTGAAGCATCGTCAGGGCACGAATGAGACACAAATATAAAGAAGGTTACAAAGTAAACAAAAAGAACAAGAATACCAGATGGTCAATTGTCAAAGGGTAATAAACAGAAAGTTAATCCAGGATAATCCGGGATCGAGCTGTCACTAAACTGAACCTAAACTAAAGTTTAGGCATACAAAATCCAAAAACATGTATAACCTTGAATATCAGATGGTTAATTGCCAGGGGTTAAAAAGAAAAGGTTAATCCACGGCAAACCCGGGATCACGCGGTCACAAACTAATACAAATATATACTTAACCATAAGGAAAACGGAATCTTACCCATTCAAATTGCAGTAACATGTATAAAAATTAATATTAATTTTGCTTATATTTATCAACAACTTTTTTAATTATTAAAGCATCAAGTTTAAATAAACCAAGACTTAAATTAAGAACACTTTCATTATTTGACTTAATAAAACAAGATTCAATGATATTCCTTTTAACTGTGTCATTGCACGGGACTAAAGGTCTTGCTTTACTCCAGTTAATAGGATGATCTAAATCTCTCATATGTACGAATAATGCATTCGATATTTGGCCAGTTCTCACAGAATATTGGTGTTGTTTGATTCGTTGTGAAAGTGGTTTTCCAGTTTGTCCATAATATATTTTATCACATTTTTTGCAAGGAATTTCATAGATGCAGCCAGAAAAATCTTTAGGAGAATTTTTTATTACTAAACTCTTAACATTAAAATTACTGAAAACAACATTTATGTTGAAAAGCTTTAAAATTCTAGGAGTTTGTAAAAACCTTTCATCATACGGTAATTTGAGAATATTATGCTTGCTGAATTCAAGTTTGTTATTAGTTAAATAAAATGTTTTCCTGGCTCTTTTCCATTCTACATCTACAAAGGTCCTTGGGTATTTAAGTTTCAAAGCAATATCATAAATAGTTTTGATCTCAGCATCAATGAACTGCGGGCTACAAACACGTAAAGCCCTTAAGAACATTCCAGAAAAAACAAAGAATTTAACATTCTGATGGTGATTGGAATAATAATGAACAAAAGAGGCAATGTTAGTTGATTTTCGAAAGACTGAAAAGGTGAAATTTCTGTCATGTCTATGGACAGTTACATCAAGAAAATTCAAATTACAATTTCTTTCTTCCTCTACGGTAAATTTTATAGAAGGGACTAAATTATTTAGCTTAACGAGAAATTCCTGGAGATTTTCGTGAACTGGCCAGATACAAAAAATGTCATCTAAATACCTAAACCATATAACTTTTCGGGGCAAAATTCTTGGTAAGAATTTTGTCTAAAAAAATTCCATGTAAATATTGCTAAGGACAGCAGATAAGGGATTACCCATAGCCATACCAAACTTTTGTAAAAAAAATTCCCCATTGAAGCAAAATTTACTAGCTTTGATGCATAACCTTATATGATTTGTGAGGTTTGCTACAGTTAAGGGAATGTCATGACTTTCTAATTCTTCCTCTAAAAATTCCAGTAAAACATCTACAGGCACTTTTGTAAATAAAGAGACAACATCAAAACTAACCATAGTAAAATCAAATTTCAAATTCAAACTATACAACATTATTTTTTATATTCATATTAGAAATGTTTCCTACCAATGGTGTAAGAATTTTTACAAGCCATTTAGATAAGTTATACGAAACTGAGCCTGCTGAACTAATGTTTGGTCTAATAGGGTTATTGATTTTGTACGTCTTGATTAAACCGTAGAGATATGGTAGGGAGGGGCACTGAGTGGTAAACTGTTTAATTAAATGGTCAGAGCCCTTAAAAATGGATTTAATTTGTTTGCTAAACTGAGAGTTAACTGTCTGTGTGGGATCTAACCTCGGTTTCGTATAAGTTTCACTATCATTCAATAATGCCATTATTTTATTTACGTAGTCACTTTTATTCATTATTACCACTTAGACTTATCTACCTTTGTTACTTGCAATGTTTCGTCTTTTTTAAGGTTTTTGTATGCCTGGAGAAATCGTACGGGAACATTTGGGGAAGATGGCTTAGCCATAGCACCATATACAATACTTGTAAAGGTACTGTCAATGGTGCTAGACTCAAACTGATATATTACTTAATCATACATTGTGAATTACCCTTCAGGTTCGTCATGTTTAATTTGTTGCGTGTTAATCACAAAGCGTAGTGCCGATCATGACTCAGTGCGTGCTATTCTTTAGTGCAAGCTCGTGCAGTGCCAGAGTCATGGGAATAGTAGGTTAGGTTAGGTTAAGCGTTTACAGTGTGCATTTGTCTAGGCGTAGATTTTTCCCGTCATCCTAGCCAGTTAGTAGCCGTATCTATACCCTTAGGTAGGTTAGGCCTGTAAATTAGCCAATTCAGAACCCCTCTTAGCAGTTAGGTAGGTTCCTTTAGATGTGCAGAGCCACAATCCACCTTATGTAGGGTCACGGGCCAGTCGGGAGGAATTAGCTAAGACCCTCACACCCGAAAGGGTGTGAAGGGCCTTTTTTAAGGGGGGACCTGTCAAGAATAAACATCCCTCCCTTCCTGTATATTTAAATCCGTCAGTTAATTCTGAATTAATCTGTTATTCCTCTGCCTCTCGAGTCGGGCTTCGCAAAAACCCGCACTTATTTGAAACAGTCAACAGCCGTTAGTAGGCCTCCGTACCTCCTTACCCCCCACCCCCAACATCGCAGGATCCAGAAAACAATACCAAAACCCCTTCCCCTCCATCAAGCGATGGGGAGACATGTAGGGATTGGGAAGGGCAAAAAGGGCATTTAGAGCTAGGGAACAGGTAGTATTTTGATCTGTAGGCATATAATGGTAAGTGCGTTTTCCCTATGCCTTTCTTGCTGGTCTTTTCGACCTGCTTGCAGGTACGGTTGGCCCTGCCAGACGCCTGAAGACGCCCTGCTTTTGAAAAGCAGGACAGAGACGCGCTTCTGACTTCATCTGCGGCGGACGCGCCGTATTTTTCTCTAGCTCCGCTGGTTGGACTGACTTCAAAAGGACCTGGAAATGGTTGTAGGCGCCAATAACAGTCATAAAAGGTTCGTACGTTGCAAGTAGTCAAGACCAGCCCTCTCCCCTTTTACTTAAACTTCTTAAAATTCCATTTCTTTAAACGTTTAACCTCTTCCTCCACGAAGCAATCCTCCCTTTGTTAGAATTCTGCCTGTATCCCATGCCTTGCCATTTACGTACTTTGAATTCAAGTAAAGACCCAGTGATAACTATCAATTATCCCTCCACCAGTGCAATTTAAGGGCTAGTTAGGTTAAGCTATCTCAGTGTTAGTTTTATCTTTGTGTGAGTGCAATCATGTGTTCATTGTTAAAGCCTACGCTGCTCCGATTCTCAGATCGTATTGACGTGATCTCAGTGAAATCACCTTCTAGGCTACATTATGTTTTGTATTTAAGAACGTGTATTGTGTGATATTTCATAGGGGAATTCCATCTCCTTCAGTGTACACCGTCATTCCTAACTGAGACGTCTCTTTCAGGGATGCACACGTGGAACGATTGCTATCCATGCTTCAGTATCTCGTCTGCCACCCAAAATCCTGATAATTCCTGGTCGCATTCAGTGACGATTTCCGTTGTGGCCCAAATGTCCATGTGAATTATTCTCCCATCCTGGAGTTCCATCATTTGCATTACCTGAGACTATTTCATGTAATCAGGGCAAGACTGAATGTTATTCTTATCATTGAACTGATTGTATTGCAGATTGGCCCCATTTTAATCCACTTGCTTGTTGCCAACTCATTGCATTATTGTTCCCTGTGTCCTAGTCTGAATCTGCCCCTTAGTGATTATGTTGTGTCGTGTCTCATTGTTGATTTGCTAAGTTTCTGTAAATAAATCCCTGTAAATCTGTAAAAGAATTCTAAATTCCCATATGGTTACCTTCCCCATTCAATTGTAAATCCAGGAAAATTCTAAGGTAAGTTTTCAAATAACATCTACCTTTGCTCATAAACTGGACTTTCTTGGTTTTGTGGCAGCATCAATTATAGTTTTGTTTAAATTTCTCACCAAGGTGAGGTCCAGTTTATGTCAATATATATATATATATATATATATATATATATATATATATATATATATATATATATATATATATATATATATATATATATATATATATATATATATATATATATATATATATATATATATATATATATATATATATATATATATATATATATATATATATATATATATATACACACATATATATACATATATATATATATATATATATATATATATATATATATATATATATATATATATATATATATATATATATATATATATATATATATATATATATATATATATATATATATATACACACATATATATATATATATATATATATATATATATATATATATATATATATATATCTATATATATATATATATATATATATATATATATATATATATATATATATATATATATATATATATATATATATATATATATATATATATATATATATATATATATATATATATATATATATATATATATATATATATATATATATATATATATATATATATATATATATATATATATATATATATATATATATATATATATATATATATATATATATATATATATATATATATATATATATATATATATATATATATATATATATATATATATATATATATATATATATATATATATATATATATATATATATATATATATATATATATATATATATATATATATATATATATATATATATATATATATATATATATATATATATATATATATATATATATATATATATATATATATATATATATATATATATATATATATATATATATATATATATATATATATATATATATATATATATATATATATATATATATATATATATATATATATATATATATATATATATATATATATATATATATATATATATATATATATATATATATATATATATATATATATATATATATATATATATATATATATATATATATATATATATATATATATATATATATATATATATATATATATATATATATATATATATATATATATATATATATATATATATATATATATATATATATATATATATATATATATATATATATATATATATATATATATATATATATATATATATATATATATATATAATCACAACAGGAGCCACTGCTCAAAACCACATCGACGGGGTAACGAGGAAAGCACAGAGCATTTTCATGATTTGTTGTGCCGACGTTTCACAAACCATCTCGGTTGCATTTTCAAGGCTGCAAATATTTGAACACTATATTACTCGTAATAACTCTTAGAATATTTCGACAAAATATATAGATTTACTACAATGACATCCTCAGTAAAAGTAAAATATAGCAGAATAGTGAAATTTAAAAAAACAAATCAGAATACAAAGATATAAAAAACACAAGAACGTAAACTTGAAAACTTAAAAACTTTAAAAATGTATGTATATATATATATATATATATATATATATATATATATAGTATATATATATATATATATATATATATATATATATATATATATATATATATATATATATATATATATATATATATATATAGACCTGATTCTCGGTCATATAAAGGTTCTACCAGCACAAATGAAATGCGTAAGATACAATTAACACATGTATATTTTCCTTAACAGTTACGACGGGGCCCTGTTGCTAATATTACGCTACTTAATTATGCAATTATAGTCGGAAGGTGCTCTGAGGCGACACACGCCGATCACTGTCGTATAGACGTGCCCCAACCCATCGACCGTTAATCCCTTACTGATCATTAACTTTTCAAACTGAACTTGCTTAGGTCATAGACCTCAGCTGGTTTGTCTCTTATGATCGAAAGGAACCAATAAGGGTCTTCGATGTATGGCACTCATTTGAATTGCCCACGCCAAAGCCCAACGATCGTATGGCGTTCGACAAATCAGCAATATCTGTTCGTTACTCTCTGGTCACAAATACGCACTAACAACTAGCAGATTTTTCATCATGTCTCAGACATGAATTTCTATACAAATCAGTTCACCACTCCCCCTTGAAAGTTCTGCGTCTCACAGGACTCACAACACTACTTTTTTTTATTAGATTCTCTGCTATTTGCGCACTGCCATTTGAATGCCAAACCGCCCGACATATGTTAATAATAATTCATGCAGAAGAAACTAAACTTAGCAAGCCAGGGGCAAATCGCATGGTTACAATTGTCAATTTACAATGTTATAAATTCCACACATCACATAGCTATGATTAAAAAAAAAAAAATAAGAAAATTATATGGGATCAATGAAGTAATAATTTTTAGCTCCACACATCAACACACAGTTATCTTAGAGTTGGAGCGTAATAACCTGCAGTTCAAATAATAAAATAAGACAAAAACCAGATTACTATCAATCATCAAGAGTAAATAATTTTGTAAAAATCACAGAAATTGAATAAAAAGACCAAATTGTATCAAATAGACATGAATAAAACCAACCACAAAAAATGAAACAAAAGAACATGGAATGCAAGTACATAGACACGTTTATGGTGTTTTCTTTTCACAACAGCACATGACACCAATATTTGTAACCCCCGTCTATATGCACATTGGGTGCACTATTAATGATCCCCATACGTGCTTGCACATCATCTTCACTCTCCTTCCCCAGATAGCCAGGCAGTCCCAGAAAAGGCGGTACTGGCTTGTTCAGGTGCTACGTCAAGACATCTTTAACTTAGGCTACCATGGACACCGGTTTTAATATGCTGGATCACCGTGGCGTCGTTTTTAATTTCTTTCACACGATCCGGTCCTAAGTAGGAGGGCTCTAGTTTATGTTTCCTCGGTTGCAGCCTTTTTAGATAGATTCTGTCCCCTATTTGTATCTTATTTGCATGCAGAATCGCTGATCATATTTCGTCTGAAATTTTTCATTGGCCCGCAAAAGCGTCTGTGTTATCTGAAACACTCTTCGGGTCAGGTATTGTTCGACACTACATAATGGTAAAGTTCTAGGGCCCATGGTCACAGTATATGGCAATGAAGGGCCCTGTCCATACACTAAAAAATACCGGGTACCTCTTATGGAGCCGTTATACGCCGTATTAAGCGCAAGTTCCGCCATTGGCAAGATCTCTACCCACTGATTAGGACTGTCTGCTACTAAATATTTAAAAATATTTGTTACTTCTCTATTTTGGGATTCAACTAAGCCATTGGCTGAAGGCTGGTAAGAGGTGATCATGAAATGGTCTACGTTCAGCATTTTTTTTTAGGTCTTTTATTACTTCGTTATTCATGTCCATTGTCACTGGTTAACGTGCGGGGACAGCCAAACTTCACTATGAATGAACTCAAGGCTCTGGTAACTGATACTGCCGATTTTATCCACCGTCGCATACGTGTGTGTATACCGCGTGAACACATCCACCATCACTCACATACCTGAATTTCCCGTCCCCTGGGAGGAAGGGTCCCACGACATCAATGTGTACACTGGCAAATTTGAGTGGCTCCACTGGCCACATCCAAGCCTTCGGAATGGTATGTTTATGGTTTTTCATGGTATTACAGATGTGGCACTGGGAGATGAACTTTACAATGTCTTTTTTCGTCCCTACCCCAAAAAAAAAAGGATTCTTGTGCCCTCCTGAGGGACCTTTCTATACCTGTATGTCCTGCATAGGGACTTACATGTATCATGTGGATGGCTTTCTCTACCAAAGAGGGAGGAAGGACGATGGAAG
Organism: Macrobrachium rosenbergii; assembly: GCF_040412425.1. NCBI lineage: Eukaryota > Metazoa > Arthropoda > Malacostraca > Decapoda > Palaemonidae > Macrobrachium > Macrobrachium rosenbergii. The sequence goes on from NC_089747.1 coordinate 37,759,874, forward strand.
ATGGGATATCGTGCAGTCCCTTCTAATATTTACAAAATAAGATATCTCCTTCAAGGAACAACATATCTTTGGGCACTGTTAGTAACTAACCGGGAAACTCGTTTCTTACACCCCCTACATAAATCTTAACCTATTCAAACCAGGGTTTGGACTTCTGACCCTTCATCACCTCTTCCACACTCCAACCACACAAATTAATCACATAATCTCTCTCACTCCCAGGGCATTCACTTGCTGACCCCCCCTGGAGGATCAGCCCTCTCGTTCTCACAGCTGGTTTGACTCGCACTTTTTCTCTCTCTCCCTAACTCTTGAGTTACCGAGTTATTCCCGCTTTCTACATCGGATCTCTCTCTCCGAGGCATGCAACTGTTTCTTTTGCCGTTGTTCCTCTCTCTTTGTTGCTGAAGTTGTAACTCCTATTATGGCACTCCTGGAGAGAGCATCAGCTACTTTATTTGTCTCTCCTTTCCCTCTTACTCCTTACTTACCTTCTACCTCGGGCAGAGTGCCATTCCCCTCAGTGCCATTTCGTGCACTGACGTTTAGTATTGCTCCATGGAGCGCATTGGCACCATAGTGCCAGCCAATCAAAATAACCACTCATAAGACACAGCACCTGTACCTAAGAAACAGAGTGCCATACAACTAGTGTTTCTGCCTATAAGGACCTTAGCTCCTTCAGGAACACTCCATTTCCTAAGTGTTTCTGCCCATAAGGAATAATATACCTTCAGGTTCACTTCATGACCCACTAACATATCCACCCATAACGACTCAGACTTCCTTCAAGAACGCTTCACTAGTGTGACCTTCGCCCGGTACACTCAACCACAGTGCCATCTCATTGAAAAGGTGCCACACCACTGAAGTGCCACCAGATTATGGGGCACTTCCCCCAATTGTCACAAACCTTTCCTCTAAGAATGCCCAGTCAACCCACTTAGCCACCCTTCCCCACCAGCAACATGGCAACCGAGGAGTACAAAGCCTTCATGGATCTAGGGAAGGAGGCCAGGCTCTCGTGAGCCGCTCTCACCAAGTGGATCAAAGAGCAGATAGCCGAACAAAGGCAGTAAGAAGAAGAAAAAAAGACAGCAAGAAGCCGAGCAGAAGAGAGAAGAAGCTGAGCAGAGGAGAGGAGAAGAAGAAGAGAGGAAAAGGCATTATGAAGCCGAGCAGAGGAGAGAGGAAGAAGAAAGAGAAGAGAGGAGGAGACAGTGCGAAAGAGAAGAACACAAAAGACAGCACGAACTAGCCCTCAAAGACAAGGAGCTCAAGTTGGAGAGAGCCAAGAAAGAAAGTGTAGAAACTCTAGCAGCCCAACAAGCCTCTAGCCCCACACCAGCAACCCTAAATACCTCCCTATCAATCGTCAATAACCTCGTCGGCAAGTGGACTGAGAACGAGCCGGAACAATGGCTTGAAGAGATCGAATTCCTCTTCAAGACCTACTGTATGATGTCGGCCCAGCTGAGTGGACCTTATTGCTCACCAAGCACCTGGACAGGAAGGCTAAGGCAGCCCACCGAGCGCTGGAAAGGGATCAACGCGGAGACATGGCTGCCGTCCATAAGGCCATTGCCAAGGCGTATGAAATTACTCCAGAGAGGTGGAGACAACGGTTCTGAGGTATGGCCAAGAAAGCCGGCTGGTCCTAGACAGAATGGGCCTGTCACAATACTCAGGCTGTGGCCCACTGGTTCGAATCCTTGCAGTGCAAAACCTTGCTCAACAGGACCAAGATGGAGGACCTCTTCCAGTGTATGCCTGGGCCTCTGGCTGTGTATCTTAGTGACAAACAGCCAGCTACTCTCAAGCAAGCCTGCGCTTAGCTGATGCCTGGGAGACTTACAACCCCTCCCACAGCACCTTGCAACGCCGAATAGTGCCACCCAGACACCTCTCAAGCTCAAATCGCCCACGGAATGGAACACCTAGGAAACCTATGTGCACCATTTGCAAGAGGCACGATCATGCCGAAGCCGAGTGCCTCTACAAGGCAGATAACCACCAGGGCAACAACCACCAGCAGCCTTCCAATAACCGGCATTCTTCCTCTCCTCCTACCTCCGCACCATCTTCCCAGCAGACCGTCACTGCCGGGAGATCATCCTATCCCAGGGGACCTTGCCAAGACTGTGGAGCTCCAGGGCACTCTTCTTCCGGGTATCCTGGCTGCCCAAAACATATGGTCTCTCCCAGGCATGTCAACCTGATCAGTGCCACAGCCTCCTTGGCTGAGCCACTGGAGAGAACTCACCCTGAGTGGGTCTGGACACAGTCCGTCTCAGTGGCTTCTCTGGATGGTTCTAGCCCACCCAGTGCACCTGCCAACTACTGCCGACACTGGCTCAGATATCAGCCTGATCGATTGGGCCCAAGTGCCAGCCAGTGCCAAGGTAGATGAGCAAACCAAGTGGACCGTCCCCACAGTTGAACTCAGGGTGATCACCCCTTGGAGCAACAAAATTCACCGCCTTGGCATCGTCAAACGTATTCGGCATAGAGTGGAGTTCCTGCTTGGACGAGACATTCTCTGGGGATGTCCCACCCCCACGTCAATCTGTTGCCTGACTGCTTCTGCCGATGAGTCCACATCAACCTCTTCTGATTGGGCCATAGCCTCTGTGACAACTGTGCCACCATCAGCCAAACCTTAAATTCGCCCAAGAGCAGCATTACATAACCCGCATCCAACCACTTCCAGGCCGAATCTGTGGAACACACCACTGGACAGCCCCCACAAAACTCCTCCCTCACCACGAAGCGATCCTACCAAATACTGCTGCAGGATCTGCAACCTAAGAGGCCACTCAGAAAGATGGTCAAAGTGCCCCAGCAAGCTAGCCACAGCGGCCACTGTTTTCACAGATCCAAGAGGCCTTGCCCTCTCATCCAGACAGGAATCACTCCATGTACCCCGAGGGGTCTTGCTCTCCCGGGTCCCTCTTCAGCTTTGTCTGACACCAATTCACTGCCAGTGCCACTCGAGAGCACTGGTCAGTGCCAGGCTCCACCTATTTCAGCCGGAATATCCATGCCAACCTTAATCCCCATGCCTGGCCCTTAGTTAGTGCCAGTGCCGGACCCAGAACCTGACACAGATCCTCCTACGGGAGATCCACCTAACCTCACCAATGTAGCCATCGCCATTTGTGAGCCTCTGACCCCTGACGTTTCTTCTTCCCAATCTCTTCCACCTGCCAAGGATGACCCTCTGGCAGGCCTGGACATTACCTCTTTTCTGGTCAACCAGGAATTGTCTGGCCAGGACGCAGACGCTGGCTCTGCTCCCATGACGGTTGTCGCAGCAGCTGAAGTAGGAGACCAGCCCGTAGCTACTGAGGCTGCACTGATCCTGCTCCTGATGGCACTCCTGGCCTTTCTTCAGAGTCGGTACCCTCATCACCCCCTAGGAATGGCCCAGCCAGACCTGGGAGGCCCCCGAAGAAGAAGAAGTGGCAGAAGAGATCCCATTAACACATCAGAACCATAAGCTCTTCTTGGCACTCGTGCCCAGTTGGCACAGTGCCGCTTCCATCTCAGAGTGATCCTGGCACCTGCCCAGAGGAGGTACCTGTGTGACCTCTGACCCAGTAACAGTGACTTCTGACTCAGTAACATTAACTCCTAACACCTTAGGCATTTGTAACCTACTAACCTTTTCCAACTAACCTCCTTCAACACCATTCCAGACTCAAACTGATACCTTATTTAATTGTATACTGTGACTTACCCTTCAGATTACTAATGTTTAAATTTGTTGCGTGTATTAATCATAAAGCGTTGCGTAACTCATAATCCATTGCGTGCCATTAGTCAGTGCCAACTCGTTCACTGCCAGAGTCATAGGATAATAGGTTAGGTTAGGTATTTACTATGTGCATTTGCCTAGGAGTAGAGTTCTCTTGTTACTTGAGACAGTTAGCAGAAGTGTCTATTTCCTTAGATAGGTTAGGTCTGTTGTAGACATGAAGTTAGCCAGCATAGTTCCCCACATCTCATGTAGGGACACTAGCTGACTAGTTGGGACGAATAGCTAACTTAGCCAAGACCTTCATGCCTGTAAGGGTGTGAATGCCTTTTTAAAGGGGGAACCTGTCAAAGATTTCCATTCTTCCCTCCTAGTCAACCACAATTTACTTGAATTTCTAATAAAATAAAGCTTCTCAGTTAACTGCTAGGCAAACCAATATGGTGGACGAAGGAGGGTATGGCACTTATTTTGAGCCAAGCAGCCATCTTGTGAGATACCTTTGTCCCTGCGTCGCAGAAATCATTGGAGAAGACTTCTCCCTCTTCCCCACTGTGCAGGGTAGACAATAACAGGAAATAGATGTTAGGGCATAAACCACTGTGGGTGGGGGAGGGGAGCTAGCACCTTAACCCTTAGGCTCATTATCCTTAAGACCCCTATTCCTTTGATCTTTTTACTTGCAAGGAATTAGCTTTCAGGTGAGGCCCATTGTCCAGATGCCCAACGCCACCGCTCCAGAAGGTAATCAAACATGCTATGTCCAGCAACCGGTCCGGCCACATCTCCTACCTCAAACTTCATGATCAAAAGCCTGAGGCGTGGTATTTGGGAGCTCAAATATTCACCTGAAATAGGTAAACGGAGAGTGAATTTGGCGTCAGTCACCCGCTGTTTCTCTTCAGTAACTTCCTTCCATTTCTCTCATTTATTTTCAAGCCTAAACCCTTCCTCTCCAAAAAGCCCAATCCACTCATATTCCAAGATTGTGATTAAGTGATTTCTCATATTTATAATCTGGGCTACGTAATGTTTAGAATTTAAGAACGTGCATTTTGTGTAATATCATTTTGTGGGGGATTTTCCTTTGTGCATTATTGTGTGTGTGTGGGTTAACCTGGAACTCTATTCCAGGAGACTGCATAACCCTGCCCAGTTCACAAATCTATGCCAAGATATCCTTTATTGACTGTCATCCAAAGTTCCTGGTCGCAGCCTGATGGCAAGAATCCGTTGCCAACACAGAAATCAACTTGCAGAAACTAATTGCCATTATCCTGGGATTTACCCCTTTCATTTTATTGTTTGTTTGTAAACTGCTGCATTTCGGGCATATCATATATATTTATTTTAATGTGAATTGTTGCATCTGTGGCCCATCATATTTGCCTTGCTTATCTGTAAATTACTGTACTTATGGCCTATCATATTTGACTTACTTGTCTGTAAATTGATGCATTTTGGTCTATCATATTTGCCCCATTTTCTGTAAATAAACCCCTTAAATGTAAAGAGAGTTCTAATTCCAAATTGGCGACCTTTGTGCCCCAGGCTAATCAATGAAAACTTCAAGCTAAGTCTGTTTTACATTCCTTTTGTTCATAATTGGGCCCCCCTTGGCCCATAAGGCAGTCCATACTATAAAACATGCAATATTTATTATCCCAAGAACCCTGCCTATATATATATATATATATATATATATATATATATATATATATATATATATATATATATATATATATATATATATATATATATATATATATAATCAGAAAGCTACAAAAAGTCCTTTAATATCCAATTCGCTCTACCTCGAAATAATATATTTTCATATATGTTACCGAAGGGAATTTTTAGTTGATAATAAGTCCACCGTCCGTGGGGTCGAACCAGCGACGGACGAGGAATCATGACTACAGTGACACACTAACGCAGTCGGCCACAAGAGAGGTATAAGTGAATAACATCTCCCATCAACTCACCCGTCGAACTCAGGTGTTTTGCGTTTGGAGACGATATCCACCCACCTCTGCCATGTTGACCCGTGTAGTGCGTTTGTCATTACGTAGCCATATTATGACTATTTATCACATCACCGTGATTCATATACAATCAGAAAGCTACAAACGTCCTTTAATATCCAATTCGCTCTACCTTGGAAATAATATATTTTCATATATGTTACCGAAAGGGAATTTTTTAGTTGATAATAAGCCACCGTCCCGTGGAGTCGAACCGGCGACGGACGAGGAATCAGGACTACAGTGACGCACTAACGTAGTCGGCCACAAGAGAGGTATAAGTGAATAACATCTCCCATCAACTCACCCGTCGAACTCAGGTGTTTTGCGTTTGGAGACGATATCCACCCACCTCTGCCATGTTGACCATGTAGTGCGTTTGTCACACGTAGCCATATTATGACTATTTATCACATCACCGTGATTCATATACAATCAGAAAGCTACAAACGTCCTTTAATATTCAATTCGCTCTACCTCGGAAATAATATATTTTCATATATGTTACCGAAGGGGAATTTTTTAGTTGATAATAAGTCCACCGTCCCGTGGGGTCGAACCAGCGACAGATG
>NC_089747.1:37773726-37786226 GCF_040412425.1 Macrobrachium rosenbergii
TTTCACGTGGCTAGAACCAATTGGTTACTTAGTTAGGACCTACAACTTATTGTGGAATCCGAACCACATTATAGCGAGAAATGAATTTCCATCACCAGAAATAAATTCCTCTAACTCTTCATCAGCCGGCCGCGGGAATTGAACTCCGGCCCATCGAATGACAGTCTGAAGCTCAACCGGTTCGGCCAACAAAGGGCTTAAATAAGTTACAAAGAGAAGGGGAAGGGGGATGGGGACGGTGAAGGGGTACGAGTTTGAAACCTTCCGTATTATCTAAGTTGAGTCAAACGATGGCCACGTGCCAAATTTTGTCTAGATCTACAAAGGGAAGGGGGGGATGATGGAAGGGAAGGGGAAGTGGGCACAGGTTTGAAAACCACCCTATTATCTAAGTTGGGTCAAATGATGGCCATGTGCCAAACTTTGTCTAGATTGGTCAAGTGGTTACCACATAAGTTACTAAGGGAAAGGGAAGAGGGAAGGAGACGGGTTTACAGGTTTGAAACCTACCCTGTTATCTAAGTTGAGTCAAATGATGGCCACATGCCAAATTTTGTCTAGATCGGTCAAGTGGTTCTGATTTCTATAGTGCACAAATATGCAAACATACATACAAACATAGAAACATTCACTTTTATACATAAGATGAGTGTGGATGTGTATTTGAAAGCAGACATGTATATTGTTATAATTTTAAGCTGGAGTCTTGCTAGATTAATGTGGTATACTAGGATGATACGCAACTTACTTTAAGTACCACAAAACTCTTGACTCTGGCCTTGAGGTCAGCTAAAATTATATACAACAAAATATGGCTGAGGGCCTACTTCAAGAGGAGAGCGATTAGTTAAACTCCTAAGTTTAACTTAATTAATTATATTCACAAAAGAAAACACATCAGCAGAATGGTAGCATAATTCTGGTTTATTAAGATGAAGAGCAAATGACTGGGAATTTGCTGAGCGAAACACAATAGAATGCCTACTTCAAAGGGCATTGAAAATGATGTAGTGGGTACCACTATGCACACAAAGTGATGCACAGATCCACGGCTGACTAACTCCTAATCTGTAACTGAAACACTTATGGTTACTCAACCGAAACTAGCACTGTAATGAAGGAATCAAGGAATTGTGTTAGAAGATGCCTAGACTGAACTCGATTCCAGTAACTTGAATATTTTACGATTACGTTACACTTCTCGTCAGTGCTTTACAAATTAAACAGCTCAAAATATAAAAAGCAATGCAGGTCTCACTGTAGGTATATGAAAAGAGAAGCAGAAAATATTTAGAGACGAATAGGGACGTGACTGACGAAAATAACCTTAAATCTGGTACTTTGCCTTAGTAAGGAGATGAAGTTCTCTTCTTATGGGGCCAGTGAGAGGGGAAGGCAAGTGAATAATTCCACAGTAAAAGTTACTTTGGTTACTGCCAGCCACATGTTAGAAATAGGCAGTTTAACTGAGCAAGGGACAGGACATCTGTCCTATGGCAGCGTCTGAGCAATTCTAAGACAGACGTCTCTCTCCAAAGACCCTTTATAACTTTCAGAATTACGTTTTTTCCTCCTCCTAGGTGGCATTGCAATCATTCTGTCTGTATGGCAAATGCAGGCAGCATGGCCACAGTTCCAAGATGACGGAACACGCATGTTCAGCCCACCAGCTGACCTGTCACGGGCAATGATTAGCTCCGACCAGGACAGCACCTGGAGTTTAAGGAATTTCGGCAGCACCGGAACAAGAAAAAATTAAGCAGTTTCCCTCCCCGGGCAGCAGTGAGACGAATTCTCCTACAGTGACTCATACTAAAATAAATGAATTAGTTGGTTAGTCCTTATTTCATTTTTCTTATTAACTGGAAGATGGCATATGAAAGGATACTCTTGACACCTCTCCCACCTTGATGGCATTTACACCCTCAGTCGGGTTGAAATGACTAAAATTATGGTATCACAACAGGCAATAATTTCTCTCTTCGCAACCTTTGGGGTACATTATTCTAAAATACAATATTTCTGCTAAAGATCAGAGTTAATTATAACCAAAAGAAATCACTTATGGCTTTTACTCTACTTTGCAGAAATAATTTACGCTGCTGGCAACAGTAATAATTTTACTTTTTAAGAACTGAAAATAAGCAGCATTTGCTGAGTATAAGATAACTAGATTATTAATTAATTGGTAATAAAATTGAACCTAACATCGAGAGGTTAATATTGTTATACTTAGAATACTCCAGGCACTTATTAGTATGAGACTTTTAGTCACAAGGCCATGCGGTTAATATACCTTGAAGAGGCAGTACAACGAAAGTGTTCGTGGGGTTAGTTAAGTGTTGCCACGATACTTGATAGCGACGGCTCAGTGCCATTTGGGGCGCTATAAACACTGGTGCCAAGGGGCACATATTATTAGTACATGTGATGTATCAGTATCTAGTGTTGGTTATGGAAGCCAGGGGTTACAAATTACTAGGAAAAGAACGATAATAAAAGGGAGAGTCTCACTTTGGGAATCACTGATAAGGTAGACCGACAACATGGCACTAACATTATAGGTGTCTTGTGGCACTCATCTATGCACGTGGGGTATAACTAACTATGTGTGTAATTTACACAGGTTGCTAGTATGGGACTTGAGATTCACCACAAAAGAATAACAGAAGAATAGGTGACAGATACAAAATAATTAATAATTGTTATGGTGAACATGACGATTGATATGTCGAAATTATATTCCTTAGCCTAAGAAAATGGCTAAGTTCATTCTTTTAGCCCAAAAGGCCTTAAAGGGAAGTCATAGGACCTACAAAATTGGGAAATGATATCTGTCAACTGCACTCTGCAGTGGCAGAGAGGGAAACATGGTAAACTATGAGCCTTTGTGAGGAGTAAAATAATATGATTAATGAACAAAGAAATGAAAGGAAAAATGTTAAAGGAAAAGAATAAATTACAAAGTTATAAGAAAATAAACAGGTGAAGAAACCTGACACCCTCTTCTGGATGGAGGTGCCAAGGTCCTCATAGGATAAAGGGGCGGCGCTGTGCTAGATTGGCACTAGTGCCAAAGGAGCTCCGTGGCTCTCTTTAGGTGGTCTGGAGTCATCTACGCCCATGATCTTCTTCCGTGGACCTGTTTAAGATTGATGGTCTTTCTTGGTAAGGGAATTGGTCGAACCAATTGTGACGAGTCTACATCGTTTAATGTTAGCTCCACAGGGAACCTTGTTTTTCTTATAAGGGAAATTTACTCACCAGTCATCAAATGCCCTGACCTGGCATGCCAGGTAGCTACCTCAAGGAGGCGCCACATATATGGAACCTTCAGCTAAAGGGCCCAGAGACTTAGGATTTGTGACTGTCAAAGCAGTGGCGGGTGTAATTGATTTATTAGGGCATTTTGCCCATTGGGCAGAGTGCCCATAAACTTTGCAAGCAGAGCAATAACTCCTGCTATAATCTTTGCTTGGCACTGTCCCATTGGAGGGAGCAGGCCCTTTACTTTTCGTCCAAAAGCCACACGTAGCTGGTTGGGGCATTGTCCCATTCGAGGACTTAGAGGATTTTCTGGCTGGCTCTCAGCCTTGAAATGGGACTGTTCAGCTGGGTGCCCTATTCTTTTGCAATATCCACACTGGTTTCTTTAGGGGTTGCCCATTTTAGAGAAGTTGCTTAGAGTTGGTTGAGGCAGGCGAGGAGGGACATAATTTTCTTCATTGGGAACTAAGATGAGGATGATTGGTGTCCAAGATGTCAGCCCAACGACAGCACTTGACCACCGTCTTAGGCCCCCTTATTGCATAGATGAGTGGCAAGAGCTGGCATAGCATAAAATAAAAAGTCCTTGATCTGGGAGAATTTGAGGATGTTCTCCACACTAGTGGCTTTGAGAGATTCTAGCCATCATTTTAAGGCCTGAGTCTTTTTGAAGATCTACTCAGACCAGGTTTGGCCAGATTCTTTGGGAATATTTCTCCACCTTTTCCTCCAGCGACCGGGAGTTATTTCAAAACACTTTATGATGGCTTAGCAGACAAGGGTGAGATCTCCTTAGTCCTCAGGTTAGAGAGCATTGAATGAAATGGCACCTTTTGCTTCAAGGTGCTTTCCTAGGATCAAAGACACTTCCTCGAGAGAGGGCTTATAGGTCTTCAGGACCTTTTTGGCATGGTCTAGCCAAGCTTCAGGCTCTGCTTCATCCCATTTTCTAATGAGGGAGCTGACACTGCTGAGGGTCGAATGTGGAGAGGGCGTTGGTGTTGTGCACACCTTGGGCTGCCATCGCAATTTGGTGAGCTCTTTCCTTCTCCATCTCCTCCCTTTCTCTTTCCTCCTCTTCTCCTGAGCTATTCTTTCTTTCTCCTTCTCCTGCCTTTCTCTCTCTTTCTCCTGCCTTCATTTCTCTTTCCTTTTCTCCTGAGCTATTCTTTCTTTCTCATTCTCCTGCCTTTCTCTCTCTTTCTCCTGCCTTTCTTTCTTCCTTTCCTCCTTGGCAGCATCTAGGCTCTCTTGGACCCACTCCCTCAGGGCTTGGCCCATCAGTTCCAGTTCCTTCCCAGCCTCCATATAGAACTTGAATTCGTCATTGTACTGGGCTCTGGTTACCTTAGTCATCTTTGAGATGGGGTTGAGAGGGGCGTGGCCCTTAAGAATAACAATGAGGTCTTAGGACATAAGGTAGGGACCAGTGGTGGTGCTATGGTATGGATTGTGGCACCCTTGGTGAGGGCTCATTCCTTAGGAATCAAGGGTGAGGTTTGGGCTTCGGTTCGAATGAACATCTTGTGGCCCTTTTAGGGTTGCTCAAAAATAGAAGGGGTTTTGGTTTGTCCCCGAGGACATAGGGTTTGTTCATGGACAACTAGTTTGGTTTGCCCCGGAGGACATAGGAATTTTGGTTTTATTCACGCACGGACAAGACCGGCTATAGCACGAATTTGGTTTGGTTCGGGGAGCGTTTGATAGTTCCCGATTACTAATATGTCTCGAAAGACGTAATTTGGAGTTTATTTCACACATAGGCTTGGCCAGCTATAGCGTGAAGGTAAATGTACTCATAGAACTTGGGTTCTCACTCAGAGAACATGGGGTTTGGTTGTTCAAATGAACATTAGTTTGTTTTTTTTTATTCATGCATGGATGGGCCGGCTACAGCGCGAAATTAAGGAGTTCCAGAGAACGATGGTTTGTGCATGTTTAACTCGGTTATTTGGGCTCCTGAGAGCTTAAGGTTTGTGCTAAATGAATGATTTTGGGGTCTCATAAGACTCAAGGTTGTTCTAATGAACTAATTCAGTATGTCTAAGAAAACTCAAGGTTGTTCTAATGAACTGGAATAAGCAGTCCCATAAGGACTTGGATTGTGTGAATTACAAGAATATAAAGTCTCGACATGGACTTGGATTTTAGCACAATGCTTAACGTAAGCCTTAAATAGTGATTTGCTGAGAATTGTCGGAGCTGGTGGATGCAGTTAAAATAACAGGCTTACGTAGAACTGAATACCGCTAAATATGCTTTTAGATTTACTTGCTCACATAAATAGTCAAATTGCCTGAATGAATGATTATGCTGGCGGTAATTATTATAAAACTGTATTGCTCTCGGCAAATAGGAAGCAGTAGCTTCTAAATATACACTGTTAAATGCGTGAAGGAATGATTACGCTGGAGTTGCAGCAAGGATAAATGCATAAAATGCGACGAAGGAAAGAGTGCTTATTTCTAAGTGCGTGATATTAAATTTGGTGGAACATAATGAGTACAAAAAAAGTTAGATCTACCATGCACGGGCAAAATTATACTGCCAAGGATATTTTACGTGCTTAAGGGGGAAGAGAAAAAAAAACTATTTACTTTATTCTAGAGAGACCTGATTTGGGCACGTGAGTGACGTGTTTACATTAGCGATTCCCGTGGGTCAGGGACGTTTCGCATGTGCGCGACTGTTTGCACGAAGAGGAACATCAAATAAAACATCGTCTCGGCTCAGCTGAACACCTGGGCGAGCGAAGCTTTCCACAAATTTTAATGAGACGACCGAAAAACTTCGGAAGATTTCCTCTCTCCTGGGGAAATGAATGAACGGGTGTCTCCTTTTTTCACGACTTGTTTGCTGGGAAAATTTGAATGGAATGGAATTTACCATGTGTGTTTCTTTTATAGAGGAATTTAAACTTGTGCATGTACGAGTACTAACCAAAATTTTCGGCTCGCATAGCCTGAACAAACTTTTTCGGATTTGTGAGATTTACTCGATGAGGAAGAATAATATCTTTGCCTAGCGAAGAGAGAGAGAGAGAGAGAGAGAGAGAGAGAGAGAGAGAGAGAGAGAGAGAGAGAGAGAGTAAAAAGCCTAACTCCAACAATACGAAAATTGCTGGACAGGTCAGACCACATGCGTTGTAATGTGTGCCCAACTTGGATATCCGAACGAAATATTGTCCAAATGACATGGTAAAGGAAATACCCGTAGCCTGCTATTTCCTGTCACACTCTTCGTAATTTCCTTTTTCCTAGTTAGCCTGTCATGAAAGTCATGCAAGCTATCATGCGTTAGCCATCAAAAGCGTGTATAAAGGTTAATAACTCTCTATTCTCTATAAGTGGGATACATGCGCATGTTCTAACAATTCCTAACTTTACTTCAGTAACGATTTTGTTCACACTTAAAACAAAATTAAAGTAATAACACGATAATTACTATGGAAATGGATCACTTGTGCGCTTTTAGGGGAATTTACGCTAATAAGATGGAGGTTCGTTTCTTGTCTCGCATTCAGCTTAGTTAGCTTAATTGCTGATAACTGCAAGTTACAAAGGGGCAAGGACGCAATCTTCAATGTTGCAGATTGCAAGATCTAAGCAAATAAGGTAGCCAGTGTTATCATTTTAAGCTGGGGTCTTCTTAGATCAATGAGGTATACTAGGATAATACGCAACTTACTTTAAGTATCACAAAAATCTGGACTCTGGGCTTGAGGTCAGCTAAAATTATATACAATAAAATATGGCTGAGAGCCTACTTCAAGCGGGGACTGATTAGATAAACTCTGGGGTTTAACTTAATTAATTATGTTTACAAAAGAAAACACATCAGCAGAATGGTAGCGTAATTCTGGTGTAATAAGATGAAGTGCAAGTGACAGGTGATGTGCTGAGGGAAACACAATAGGATGCCCGCTTCAAAGGACGTTGAAAATGATGTAGTATGGACCACTATGCACGCACACAAGATGATGCACAAATCCGCAGCTGACTAACTCCTAATCTGCAATTGAAACACTTTTGGTTACTCAACTGAAACTATCACTGTAATGAAGAAACCAAAGAATTGCATAGAAGATGCCTAGACTGAACTCAATTCCAATAACTCAAATATTTTACGATTACGTTACACTTCTCGTCAATGCTTTACAAATTAAACAGCACAAAATATAAAAAGCAATACAGGTCTCACTGTAGGTATATCGCACTATGAAAAGAAAAGCAGAATATAGTTAGAGATAATCAGGAGGTGACTAACGAAAATAACCTTAAATCTGGTACTCTACCTTGATAAGGAGATGAAGTTCTCTTCTTATGGGGACACAGTAAAAGTTACTTTGGTTGCTGCCAGTCACATGTTAGAAATAGGCGGTTTAATGGAGCAAGGGACAGGACATCTGTGCAATTCTAAGACTGAGCGTCTATCTCCAAGACCCTAGTTTAAAACTTTCGGGAATTAGGTTTTCTCCTAGGTGGTGTTGCAATCATTCTTCCTGCATGGCAAATACAGGCAGCATGGCCATAGTTTCATGATGGTGGAACTCACATGTTCAACCCACCAGCTGATCTGCCTCAGGCGATGATTAGCTCCCACCGGGCAGCACCTGGAATTTAAGGAATTTTGGCAGCACTTGAACAAGAAAAGATTAGGTAGTTTCCCCCAAGGCAGTGGTGGGAGAGATTTCATAGAGGCGAATTTGCCTACAGTAAATCATACCAAAATAAATTAATTAGTTGCTTAGTCCTTATTTCATTTGACTTATTGACTGAAATATGGCGTATGAGACGATACTTTTGACAATATATATATATATATATATATATATATATATATATATATATATATATATATATATATATATATATATATATATATGATCATGAAGCTACAAATATCGCTTAATATCAAATCCACGCTACCTCGGGAATATCCCCGATGGGGAATTATCACCGAAGGGGAATTTATAAGTGATAAATGGACGGGCATCTTGATAGCTCAGTGGTTAGCGTCGACTGGATTCGCTGGATGCGCGTCTGTGTGTCGTGGGATCGAGACTCGGCAGTGCCCGTCCATTTATCACTTATAAATTCCCCTTCGGTGATAATTCCCATCGGGGATATTCGAGGTAGCGTGGATTTGATATTAAGCGATATTTGTAGCTTCATGATCGTATATAAATCACGGTGTGATAAAAAATATGTATATATATATATATATATATATATATATATATATATATATATATATATATATATATATATATATATATATATATATATATATATATATATATATATATATATATATATATATATATATACTAGCTGATCAACCAGCGCAACCCAGGAAAACTCTGAATAACAACCTATAAACTCTCTCTCTCTCTCTCTCTCTCTCTCTCTCTCTCTCTCTCTCTCTCTCTCTCTCTCTCTCTCTCTCTCTCAGCATTAATTTCGTGGCAGTTTGCTGCTGCATTTCATCTGGGAAGTATTTCAAACACTCTGATCAGAATATGAATAAATTATGTATAGGCATTATTCATTTCACTGTTAGACCCTTCAATGATATATTGTAGGCTGTTATAAGTCCAAATCATGCAATAAAAATCTAAAACAACATTTCCATGTGATAGGCCTACAGACAATTTGGTACAGGCCTAGGCCAATGACGTCTTTTTTTATATGTGTTACTATAACGAAAATAAACTTCACTGTCCAATTCGTAAAGAGCTGAACCAACCCCTCAGTTCTAATTTAAACCCATTCATTAATACTGTATGAGAATAGATGTCTTATTTTAATAAAAAAATATTTAGTCTACTCCGTTAGACCTTTTTACTTCTTTTCTATTATTAAGTGAATTGCTGCAAGAGTTAGCCTTCCACCCTCTCATCATAGTACGGAAAAAGTGGCAAAACACTTTCCTACATGGCTAACTTCGACTCGTGATACGTGTTTTTATATTGGTTTAGAGACTTTTTAAACATACCATAACAAATCACAATTCATTATCTTTGCAATGACATCAAATTCCTTAATGCAGAATTGTGTATACAGTTACTCGTACGGCATCTATAAACTTAGTCAATTCGTACAGTAATGTAATCATAAATCAATCACAAAATCTTTCCCTTCTAGAGGGAATGTTAGGCAATCGGTATTTATTGTTTTGAATAAATACGTGTTGATAAAAGATAGAAATGAATATATATCATTCTATATATAATCATAAACAATAATTTTATTTTCCTAGGTGATGGGAATACTATTCCTTACTGTGTATGATTACATCATCAAAAGGTAGGCCTATGGAGTTGACGTGTTGTGAAAGCTGTGAGCACTTCGACGTCCCTCGAAGTGCAGTAGCTGCCATTTCTTAATTTAATACTTATTTGCACTATATACATTTACTCTCCATACACGTAAATTCTGCAAGTGCCTTTCAGAAAGGATTTCCAAATGTAAAGATCTATATTCCTGTAAAGTTTTAATCTAAAATTTTCAGTCATCATTTTCCAGGTAAGCAGTACCATGCAACGTGAAAAGAAACTTATCTTTGTATGCGTAAAGTTTTTAGCAAATCCGTGCAATGATTAATTCCAACTGTCAACCGCGTTTAGCCACTGCTACATTCTGTATGCTCGGACTCGGCTTCGCTTACTGCGAAAGAAATGATCGATTTGGGTTTTGAATGTAGATTTTATCGAGGTAATAAACAATTATATTAATTATATTATCATAAATTATGATAAAAATTCACGCAAATTCTGATAAAAAATTGATGTTATAGGGGACTTATTGTTGTAGGTCAATCATACTTCTGGCAACGCCAGAAGAAAAGGTGAAGCATCAGGTTAAAAATGAGAATAAACCCAGAAAAATGAAGGAAAAGGTGACGTTAAAACGAAAATTTAATTTGTTTAGTCTGTGTTTGTATGTCTATCACGGGTGGGGGTATGATTTTGAGTTAAAGACCTTTCTGGAGTGACATAGAGGCCGTGTAAAACATTTTGTCTGGGTCTGTCAAGCAGTTTGGATTTCTATAGGAGCCAAACGAATATACACACACTTATATATATATATATATATATATATATATATATATATATATATATATATATATATATATATATATATATATATATATATATATATATATATATATATATATATATATATATATATATATATATATATATATATATATATATATATATATATATAAATATATATATATATATGGTATATATATATATATATATATATATATATATATATATATATATATATATATATATATATATATATATATATATATATATATATATAGCTATATATATATATATATATATATATATAACAATGCCAAGAAGGAAAAAGTAACAGAAAAGTGGTTCTAGGCCTCTCAGCTTATTGTCCTTTACTTAGCCAGTAAAGGACAATAAGAAAATAGAAAGGCCTAGCACCATTCTGTCGTTTCTCTTTCCTTCGTGGCATTGCCTTTATTTATATATTCATCACGTTCCATATTTTCGTGATTCAGATGCACACATACACACAAACACAAACACACACACACACACACACACACACATATATATATATATATATATATATATATATATATATATATATATATATATATATATATATATATATATATATATATATATATATATATATATATATATATATATATATATATCAGTTTATGCATAAAATTCAAACTCATACTAACATACCAGGCATTCCTAGATGTGTTATGAAACTTATCTGAAAATGACAATCAAGATTCTTCATGTCTGCAAAGTACGAGAAGCGCAACAAATAATGATTTCAAGTCGAGAGATGACATAAAACCTTCGAAACTTTTTAATGAGAAGGTCAGCATGGGCATCTTAATGCCTTTATCCGGCCAAGTCTTGTGGGAATAAATCTAAGCTTGAAGAAGTTGGCGTATGCTCCTTGTGAAACGGATACAAGCTTACTGCAGAAACGTCGATTCCTAATCTTGATCTTTGCGCGCATGAAGTGCCAAAATGCAGAAGTTTCAACTCCGTGAAGGTCTTCTCTAGACGTTGTTTATTATAACAATGTAGCTTTTGTCTTGAAGAGAAACACCGTATGAAGGGAGGAAGGAATTTGAGTGCGAAAAAACTGGTGGTCTAGAGAGCGTAGACATTGACCTGCTTTGCCGTCGTCGCGCGATGGTTGGTTTCCCTCTCCGTTTAGAAAATGAAACAATGGGTGCAGCCCCAAGCCCCAGTCCGTGTTCGTGCTGTTCGAGCGAGCATACTCAGGACGACTAGCATATAACCAACAATGACTTACAGGTATGTTTTATCAAATGACCAAGTTAGTTCGGGGTGCAGACTTGTGGAAATATTTTGGTATATTCTATTATTAACGAATGGGCTTTATACTGTAGCCTATTCTGCTCCTATGCTGCTTTGTTTGGGTGAAGTGGGTTTGAAAACGTGTCTTAGGAAAACTTCTTCTTTGATGCTTGGTAACGAATTGTTATATAGTTGCTTTATCAATAAGAGGGATACTGAATTAGTATTTATGCTAGTGCAGCTGCGTAAATATCATTTACTTATTGTCAACGATAAAAGCATACTTGAATCCATCCAAGCCGTATCTTCATTGTTGCGACTATTATGCATTCGATAATCTTTAATCTTTTAATTCATAGTTTAAAATGCGATATATATATATATATATATATATATATATATATATATATATATATATATATATATATATATATATATATATATATATATATATATATATATATATATAGAGAGAGAGAGAGAGAGAGAGAGAGAGAGAGAGAGAGAAGGCTTAATGTAGGAAGCATTCTCTCCACCACCGACATCGCGCTTTGTCATTGCGGGTACACATTCCAAAAGAGAAATGGAGACGGAGGTAGATTAAAAGCAAACCTACGAGAGCGTGAAAGCCTGGGGGAGAGAACAACAGTCTAAAGAATCCTGGATCAGAAAGGGAAAATTCAATGTTACTATAAAGAAAGGGAGAACACAATCCCGTAATTCGATTCATCTGCTCAAGGCTATATTACATAGTACCACACCCAGAGGGAAAGGGCTTATGAGAGTTGGTACTCCTGATCTGGACGCTGGAATATGGAACGGAATGGTGTACGCAGTAAGAGATACGAGACCAGAGCGAAGGTTTTGGGAATGGCACTTCCGCCGTATT
>NC_089747.1:37796226-37808726 GCF_040412425.1 Macrobrachium rosenbergii
ATCATTGCGCTGTTGAGATAAACATATCTATCACTCAGTATATTCCTAATTCCACAATTGGAAAAATGGTCTGGTTCACATCCAGAGCCAACAGATCGAATTACTGAAGCTTGTCAGGTACTTAATATTTCAGGTGCTATATTAGATCCTGATCCCAAGAAGAAGTTAAATGAAATGCTAATGGCTATTTCAATTAGATATGTCCCTAGAGAGGTCATCAAATTTAGGACAAATGACCAGCCATGGTTTGATGATACATGTAGATGAGCCTACCATGACAAACGGACCAAATTCAATGCAAGGAGACGAAATCGTTCAAATGAAAATTACACCATTTTTGTTGAGTCTCGCCGTGCTGCGAATAGAACTTAACATACAGCCGAGAGAAATTACAATAATTCCTTGAAGAGGAAACTTAAAGGAATTACTCATCCTAATCTGTGGTGGACCGAATTGGCATAATCTATCTTTGGGTCATACTTGTCTTCCATTCCACCACTACTAACAGATGATGGTAGATTGGTTACTGGCTCAAGGGAAAAGATTGAGCTGCTTCATCAAACTTTTGAAGCTAAGCAATCAGCTGAGGATGTCCCTCTCCCTCATAATTGTCGCCCTGAACCTCTTCTTACAAAATTTGCATTTCGTTCCTGGGATGTTAAGAAATTCTGGATAATCTTGATAACTGAGTTGGAGAAGACTCTGATGGTTTCTTCCCTTGGTTTTTTTTTTTTTATTTTTAAGTTTCAAGCGCATTGTCTCCCAAGTTTAGTAGATTTTATAGATTTTTATGTCGACATAGTATCTTTGTGGATAAGCGCAAGCATAGTAATACAGTGCCTGTTCCAAAAAGTGGCATATCTGCAGACTGCAGTAACTACAGGCCAATCTCTATTCTCCCTGCGTTCTCCAAAATTGCTGAAAAACTTATTTTTAAGCCACTATATAAATATATTGAATCTACAGGATTGTTAGCTGAGAGTTAATATGCATATAGGAAGCAGCTATGTACCTGTGATGCTCTTTTAGACTTGACATGCCACTTGCAAGGAAACCTTGATAAGGGTTTTGAGTGCAAGTAAATCAGATAGATTTTAGTGCTGCTTTCGGTTTAGTAAATCACAAGGCACTTATTATAAACTTCAGAATCTTGGGGTGGGTGGATATGTTTTAGGATTACTTCAAGATTTCCTTACAGGTATGTAGCAGCGAGTTGCTGTGGATGGGATCTTTAGTGAACAAAGACCTATTGTGTCTGGAGTTTCACAGGGCAGTGCTCTTGGTCCACTGTTATTTTTAGTGTATACAGGTGACATGGTTGTTGGCCTGGAAAACAAGATTGTTCACTGTGCTGATGATGCAACACTTGAGGGTGTAATCTCCACTTTTGAGAAATGAAGCTACCCTCAGCCTCAGTCGGGACATGGACTGGATCAGGGAATGGTGTAGTCGGTGGGATTATGAGGCTAAATTCCAGTAAAACGAAAACACTCTTGATTAGCAGATCTCCTACAGATTTCCCATCCCATCCTCCCCTTCAGGTGGATGGAACTTTGCTGAACGAGCCTGAATCTTTAACTATTCTAGGTGTAACCTTTGACTCACATCTGACTTTTGAGAAACATATAATGAAAGTTTCAGCAACTGCCACACAAAAGTTAGATATTGTTTGTAACGCCTCATACATTTATAACAGTGATAAATGCGATGCAAACTTTTTTAGGTCATTTACACTCCCTTTACTAGAATATTGTTATGTCTGCTTCTGCCAGAGATTTATCTCTTTTAGATAGAATGGTTCGTGGTGGTAGGTTTCTGTTTCCTTTTAACATTAGTTATGACTAAGACCATCGACAGATGATCTTGTGTTTGTCAATTTTCCATAAGTAGTATTTTAACAGAGATCTTTCGCAGTCGCAATTGATCCCTGACCCCTTTATCTGCCGAGAGCAACCAGATTCGCCGAACAGCAGCACCAATTTGCAGTAAATGTGCCTCGCTGTCGAACTTCTCAGTTCCAGAGGTCCTTTATTCCTCACACCGTTGGACTTTGGAACAGCCTCCCAGAGGAAATCGTGCAACTGGAACTTCAGAAGTTCAAGCGAAGGTGTAATACATTACTACCCTAATATTATTCTCCTTGCATTTTAATACATTTTTATCTATTTGTTAATTTATTAATACTCTCTTTTTTTAGTAAGTGGGGTCTCTTCTTTCTGTATTTCCTTTTACCTCTTCTTACCTCTTCCTAATGAACTCCATATTCTTTGGAAGCTTGAATTTCAAATCAATGGCCCCTGTGTGCTTGTCCCATATTAATAGGTTTCATCTTCTGAATAATAATAATAATAATAATAATAATAATAATAATAATAATAATAATAATAATAATAATAATAATAATAATAATAAAAAAGTTGGCCGACCAGTGCAATGGGAGTGCAATGGCGTCCAGTCCAGCATTCATCTCTCTTAATAACCCCTCCTTTTACCAACTCTCTGTGCTGCTGGTATCTCTGTGCTTTTAGGCTTATGTGTGCAGCCGCTGCCATCTTGTGAAAGTTGCTCTAAGGCGACCCCCACCCAGTCCAGAGAAGCATGGCAGAGGAGACTGCTCATTCTGCTACAAGGAGCCGTTTTGAGCAGAAGTATATTCACACTCTACCTCACAGAGGCCACCATTTGCCTTGTGCCACGTGGCACCAATTCTGGGACCCAGATTCATAAAGGAGCGATCATTTTGGATACCGAAGGTAATTCTAAAACGTACACGGGAATTCGGCTGCCCATTTACCTTCGGCTATATTCTATTTTCCTTACTTTTTATCAAGAAACCTTCCCAAATTCCCCCATGGTTTCCCACGTGTATCTCTCTCTCCCTTTATCACCATATGTCCCACCTTGGACCCCAGACCTTGTAAGAGACCCATCCGTCGCACCGATGGCGGTCTCTTTCGAGCACACGTGTGTGTTCGTGTGTTCGTCATCCATCGGAAGGGACCCAGACAAAGAGAAACAAGAGCATCCCATTTTCTCTCACTCGCGGAATGCATCTTCTACCATACAATATTTCTGTCTGTTTCTCCCTAACCATTGTTGTCTTGATATATGTACAATCACCACTACTTGCATTGCCATGCAAGCATTCTAATCATGTACTCATAATGTTACCGAATCTTCTGTATCAAACTGTATGTATGTTTCTGTTTGTCACGACGCCAAATGTCTCGCCATTTCACATATATTATGCTACTGCATTGTATTCATTAATCTGTCTCGAATCTCATGCAATTGGCCATAAGTAGAATTTCCTGTCCTTTCCATTGATATATGTTTTATCATTGTACATTTATGATGTCTCTCACAATCGCCATCCGTTTGTCTGCCGACAAACACAGATGTCCGAAACGTTACCTCTGTTTTGCTCTGTCTGTAAGTAGATGCTACTTTTCGGCCCGCACAGGCCAATAACATCTTCGAAGATTCTGTAAATTTCATTCAGTAAGGAACTACCAATAAACCAGTCACCACCTAGCCAGTATGTCACTCAATCCCGTCCTTACAACCTCTCTTCGACGCCAAAGCCTCCCACCGTCTGCATGCTTAGTTGATTCAGATTAGGTACCGTTCTAAGAGTGTCTTTTGACTGGCTGTGCTGTCAGTGTACCGCCCAATTGGTTAGAGCAATCTTTAAGCATTCGGGCGTGATATTGTGGTGATTTAGGATAGCTCAATGATATATATGAGTATTTAGGGCCTTAATGCATGCTATTCATATAGTAAATTTACCACCCCTTTCTTTCAGAGGGATGTTTTTATCATGTGTGACACAGGCCCATCTCAGCTCGTACACCGTCATCCGTCTGTGCTCCACGTGTGACGAAACAAGGGATTTTTACCTCTCTACACCACCGCCGAATATTTATAATTTCATTTCATATATTGTACCAACACGTATACCAGTTGTATGACTCTTGTGAACTATTGTTATTATTTGTTAGGCAAATGCAGTTAATCATTAACTGAGAATATTTAAGCCTTACAGTAACTTAACGAAGGGAAAAATCAAGGTTAGTATTCCCTGTCTTTTCATTCTTCTCAGTTTTTTTTTTTATTACTGTTAGCCATTTTATAGCTTTAAACGTCAATCAGCAATCATTTCATTTTTGAAGTTAAAAAGGTTTTCTTAATGAAAATGCATTCGTAGGCCTTTACCATGAGCTAAACCTTCCTTTGGTGTCATTGAAACTTTTTTTATGAAAACATAATGAATGACTCCCATTAATAATAACCAGTATTATCAACAATTATAAACATTGATTAATCACTGAATAATCACTGTACTGAAGAAGATCATGTACTCACCAATGTAAAAGTTCATCATAATCTTACTGTGTTGCTCTTCTGTACTCAACACTTTTTTCCTTCCTTTCCTCGGCCTTAAAACTAAATGCTTTGGCCTTTTCTACTCAGAGAATACTCCTTATCATTTCCACTACTCAATCTCATGAAGAATTAATGTAAAACATAGAAAAAAAACTATAGTTACAGTAATTTTATAGGAGAATCACAGCACGAGTCTAGAAGGTACAAAAACGCGTGGCGGAAGATTGAGCAAGGGTGAGTGTAAGTGTGGTCTGAAGATGCTGT
The DNA here is from genome assembly GCF_040412425.1 of Macrobrachium rosenbergii. Taxonomy (NCBI): domain Eukaryota; kingdom Metazoa; phylum Arthropoda; class Malacostraca; order Decapoda; family Palaemonidae; genus Macrobrachium; species Macrobrachium rosenbergii. The sequence continues at coordinate 37,800,877 of NC_089747.1, forward strand.
GTTGTGACTGGCTACTGGCACAGGAGTACTGGTTAGCTGTTGACTAGCCTGCTAAACTGGCGTACAACTTTTACCCCTAATACCCACACAGCCCGTGTGAGATATTTTTGAATAGATTTTTTGTTACCTTACCTTACCTGCAGTCAACATTGTGAAGTGAACGAGTTGGAGTCTGTAGGAGGAAGAGTTAGAATAGTGATATATGAAACAACAGAATGACTGGAGGTTGCAGTAAGAAAGACGACTGTTCCTAATTTAGAGGGGGTAACTTACACAGATGATGGTAAGGAACAGAATTTAATAGAATAAGGGCTACACAGACTTCAGGTAGTCACTGCGAAAAAAGTTAGATGATGTCTCTAATTACCTTGTAGATACTCCGGCTGGGTTGTAAGATACTGTTCTTCAGGCCAATGATGCTGGCGTGGACTGGATTCTTTTCAATCAACACTGGCAACTGGGTTTTATGATGACTTATAGCATGTACTATCCAACTATATCAAAAGTTTGTGCCTTTCTCTCTCTCTCTCAAACCCAGATAATCTACGGGAAAGCACTCCACGTTTAAGTGCCACCGTCATTCCTGGGCAGCCTCTTTCACTACTTGCCCTTATACAGGAATGGAGATTGACGGTAACTTGGGGATGGTTGTTAATGTCCCTAGACGCTTTCTTATATTTCCATTTTTCACATTATGGGTGCACTCTTTTTCAATGAAATCAGCAAAATTTAAATAGCGCATGTGGTTCAGGACGATGTCACACTAGCATGGAGATGCGTGCCTAGATCTTTGCCACAAATATTGGCTATTTGTTCCCAATTTTGGTAGAAAGATGATCCGAACTGCTACAAACACGTTCGCGTAACACCGCCTTCAGGTTACGGTTTTTACCAATCAAATGGTAGGACGGTGTCTCGAATCTCAAGAGAGAATCCCTTCAGACAAGAATGGGTTAACTTAGATTTGCTTAGGTTAATACCCTTCAAGGAAATGTTTAATGAATGAATGGCCACTGTTTTAATAATCTAGCTGTTCAATAAGGTCACTTTTGAGCCGCATTGCCGGTCTCCCAGTTCCTCTCTAAGCTAAACCCGCTTACCTTTTGCCATTAGAAGCACATGTGTCTTTCTTCCAACATCTGGATAGTAATTAGAATTCTTTTAAATTAGGAAGAGTTTGACGAGTTTGCACTGTTAACTGTAAAGGTTTGTAACCTGTAATATATAAGTGTAATAGCCTAGTGATGGTAATTACTGAAATCTGAGAAAACGGAAACCTCGGATATCCATAGCCAATCAAGGTTTATCAAATGTTAGACTTGCATATACTGAATTCATTGGCGCTTGTCGTAGGTGGCTTACATTTGAGAGGCACTGAATCTTTTCGACCTTCCCATGGTTTCAGCGCGACGTTCCCTCGGTATTTTTGTAAAGGGTTTCATTTTATTTGAAAGACCCCAGTATGCTTTATCTATCAACAATCATTTAGCAGACGTAATTCAAAGATATATCTATTCTCTTTTTCTCTATATGATAACGTAAACGTATTAATAATTCTTTGAAGGAGTATGTTTTTAAGTTCACTATTCCAGTCCCTCTCTTGCAGTATGAACCTTTTTTTTGAAGCTTAAAAGGCTGCCAGATTAGGCACTCCCGCCGCAGTATGTTTGTTCTTCATCGTGTACTTTTCGTCTTCATGAGTCTGGCACATTTTCTTCCATAACGAAATAAGTAGGCTTTGTGCACTTAAACTGTCCTTTAATTTAATACATCAAAGAATACCTAGAGGATTTAAGTGGTTTAGCACTGTGATTGCAGTTTGCCAAGCCATTTAGCAACTCATTTAGGTTAATATCCTTTAAAATCTGTTTGTAATTATAGACTTTCACGTATGAGGAAGCGTTTGTAAGTGACCTATTAATGAAGCTTAAACGGTTTATTTATGCAATAGGGTTGTATCACAAAGAAATTTATGGACAAGAAAAAAATTTCAGATCATTAGAAATTTGTTTCATACTTATCCCTTCTGTTTGAAAGTGGGAACGGGATGGAAATTCTTAATTTTATGTAAATATTAATCTCTCTCTCTCTCTCTCTCTCTCTCTCTCTCTCTCTCTCTCTCTCTCTCTCTCTCTCTCTCTCTCTCTCTTAGAGACAGAGACAGGGAGACAGACAGACAGAGAGGATAAATATTCACATAAAATCAAGAATTTCCATCCTGCTTAATGGTCTGAATTTTTTTCTTGTCCATAAATTTCTTTGTGATACAATCCTATTACATAAACAACCACTTAAGCTTCATTGATAGGTCACATGCTTCCTCATATATATATATATATATATATATATATATATATATATATATATATATATATATATATATATATATATATATATATGTGTGTGTGTGTGTGTGTGTGTGTATGTATATAGTGGGAAAGGCGTTCACTTCTTATAAACTGTCTTGTTCTGCGTGCTTTCACTTCCGTAGGAACAAGTTGCTCGATAATTAACTATGTTGGAGCTTCACTTGTCGTGCTCAGATGTCGGCTATCTTCTAAATTTTCACAAGTTTTCCTTTTATATATTTTGGTTGAACGGAAATTACGTTTCCCGTTAATTACATTTATTTTAGTCTTTGAACTGTATAACCTTCCACCTTTTCAAAGTGTAGTAGTGACCGAGTCTATCTTAAAAGGCACATTGTAAAATTCTTGGCCTTCGAATTTCACTTAGTCTATTCTATGGGCATTCAGAAATTTCATATAAGTTCACAAGTCACTCCGAGCTTTCACTGTCACCTCTCCGCACATCTCACAGACACTCCCTGCCTGGTCCCTTTTTCTAACTGACTCTCCTTCCAGAGTCTTCGTATATATGGGTATCAATTCAATGCCGAAATCTGGTATAATTTTCCCAAATTTCGTCCAGATGGGCTTCCCTTTTCCATTAATGTTTCACGTTTAATTATCATTACAATTCGTTCAACGGCAACTCTATCTAAACCTGGGCAAAAATAATATATATACAAGGACTCCTAACACATGCTTCTTAGGAAAATCACACAATTTTTATAAGATAACTTTTGAAGCATTAAATTGAATATAAAAATAACCATCTCTTCAATCTAATTGAAATAAGATATTCAAATGCACTTGTAAAAAAAAATATAGAATTTGCTAACCAAGTTCCATAGTCATTACTCAGTCCTATTCTATTCAGGTGGATATCGCCCTATTATTCATGGAACTTGATAAATAATTATTTTTTCCTTTTCTTCTGATTACGACGAAAATCATAGTATTTCTTGGTTAACCATGCAAAGGGTGATGTAGAATTGTCGGCTATCTTCTCGATTTTGTGCTCCTTGAAACGTCCTGTAGAAATATCCGTGTGTAATTGTATGTGTCAACGGGTGCTTTATGTGTTTATATAAATTTATTTTGACTTCTTTGATGTGATTATAAGTGTTTTTCTCGTATAATAAGCTTTTTATGTTCATTATTCAACATTAAAGGTATGATTGGCAACTCAATTAAAGAAAGTGGTAAGAAATTAGTACTTGCAAATTTTTTCTATATTTACTGTAACAATAATTAGTAAGTTTTCATTAATTGAAGTTTTCCAAACAAGTGAATAAGGTAAGTGTGTTAATTATTGTAATAAAATCTGAATTTAAGATAAAAAGAATTTTCTTTTCTTAAAATGATTAAATGTCTATCTTAACACCTTGTCTTATTTTTTCTATCTAGGAAATTCCTTCTTAAAAGATATTAGTCGTGCTTGGTTAGAAAACTAAGATACAATTGATAAACTCCTTGAAATAATTACATTACATTTTAAAATTTTACTTACAATCCCTCGTTTCCTAAATATTCCCCTTATAGTCAAAGAAACAGCAAATTCGAAGTTAGTGCACTTAACCCCAGGTGTTTTTGCTACAACGCCAACTAATCAAAGTAAGAGTTGCAACAAAACAAAAAAATTTTTATTCCTAAGTCAACCGATGAAGGTAAAACTTAGCAATGAAGAAATCAAATACAGGGAATAATAGGATGATTGATGGATTTGTTCCTATTATAACTATTGAAATGTGACTCTTCTATTTCTTAGTTTATATCTAGTTTTTCCTTTTTAGAATTCTTCAGTCAATTCTGGTTCCTTGACTTCCTTAGTTCTCTTGACTTTGTCTTAATTTATCCAAAATCCCTTTTCTTCTAATAATTCAGCATATGTGGAAGGTATTTGGTTGTTTATTTTTGTCACCTTCACTTTTGTCTCTTGTATATCTATGACTTTGTACGGATCTGTGAATTTAGTGGCTAACTTATAATTAATTCCACTTCTTACTTCCTTCTTGATGTAGACTTCATCTCCTATCTTGTAATCTACTGGTTTTAATCCTTCTTGATGCTTGTCTATCATGGTCTTCTGGGCTTCTTCTAGATTCTTGTGTAACTGTTTATGAATTACCTTGAATTTTCTAAATCTTATCTTCATGATGTCTTCAGAATAATTTGGCTGTATTGGCTGATTCAGCCATGCACATGGTAATCTCGGTTCATATCCCATCAAAGCTTTTATGGGCGTTGCGTGAGTACTGGAATGATTATTAGTATTTAATGACAATTGGACGAAGAAGAAGAAGAAGGACTGAAGGTAAGTTGATATCCCATTCAGGATCCTGTCCTACTGTATGCCCTAATGCATCTAGAACCTTTCTATTATTTCTTTCTATTGCTAGCTGGATGATATGGTTGTATTGTTAATTTCTCTACTTTAATGCTTCACAAATTTCTTGTACTAGTGAATTATTGAATTCAGTACCATTGTCAGATATTATAAGCTGTGGAGGAATATCTACAAAAGATTTTGTCAAAGAGAGCAACTGCACATTCTTTAGCTCCTTTTCCCGTTATTGGTATTAGCTCTGTATATGTAACTGGTAATGGAAGTGACCTTTGAAAAGAGAAGGTTGGTTTTTCGAAGACGTGAGATCATATGACAGAACACAGCATGCAACAAATGCTTAGGTGTGTTTTTCGAATTCTGCAGTGTCCATTCCCGCAAAACACCCTTGGTTACAACACACGTGTGCATGATTGAAAAGTCAGCAAAAGAACCTTCAAGAAGGTGATCCGGTTATAGATCCGGATTAGAGGAGAATACCACAGTGGAGTGTGTAAGTACGTGTGTGACCAAATACCTCGTGGCGCCTTGGTTTACAGAAGGCGTGTCTTGTCGTACATTGAACTCAAGCGATGTCACGAGAGTGTGCTCATATGTGCGTTGCAAAACCCATATAATGGGAGTGCTTCATAGAATGAGTGGGCAATATAATCCGTTCTGGGTATAATTAACATGTGAACTGTGCAAAAGGGAAGCACACAGATGGAGTTTGTGTTCCAGAGGACTTTCGTGAAGTATTTTTCCATGTTCCTCTACAAAGAAGGGAGTGGTGTGATATTTAATCATGTATGAGATGACTTTTATAATGTATTGAGTGACCTTTCATGTTTTGGATGACAGATGAGTTATTTCTGTATTTCCTTTTAAATAACTGGGTGTCTATGTTTTGGACCTTAATCAGTAGATTTTCATAGTTATGTTGAATCATTCGATTTCATTCTTTCATAGCTTATTTGAAGTTATTTTCGTTACTTTTTGTCAATAAAGTTTTTAGTTTTGTATCCTAGTATCTCATTCCAGTAGGCCTCAGAATTTAGTTATGGGTAATAAATAACTTAAGATGGGATGTTGATAGATCATCTGACCCAACCAGTCGGTTTTCGCTACTAAACATATCTCGGGAAAAGAGAGATGCCAACCTCTGTTCTAAAAACAGAGAATTAAATAAAATATAGGCCTCGAAAATCAGGCCTATTACATATATCTGGTAAGTGCATCTTTACATACCCGTATATTCTTATTCCCTTTACTCGTGGTATGCAAGTTAGTGATGAGACCTATTGCTACTCTTTAGAATGGAGTTTGTGGAATGGGCTACTTCCCTAGAGGTACTTCTTTATCTGTTCTTCCTTTATAACTGTTACAAGTATTGCAGCGTTTCACATAGTTGCTAACATCTTTGTAAATTCCCTCCCAATAGAAAGATCCTTTAATCAATCTGTCTCATCTCTTCCTGGGTGTGCTCTTATACCATCATCATGCATTAGTTCAATAACTTTACTTCTTAGGCTCTTAGGCACTATTCTTTTGTGAGTAACACATTGAAAAGACTTAAATGGGTCATATTCTTCACACACCCAGACTAATACATTCTCTATGATATTCATTACATCTAAGGACATCCATTTTTCTTACTTAACTCTATTTGCTGTTAATGATCAAATTCCTTCTTATTTTTTACAAATCTGAAAACTCTTTCAAATCTGCATCCTATCTTTGTTTCCTTATGAAGTTTTGTCTGGAAAGTTCTTCTGTGTAATGCAAGGTAAATACATTGCATATGGGCTCACCTGTCTTTGTTTCTTGGCTAATCATATTTACACTTTCTTACTTTCTTATTACGTGCAGATCTCTTTCTGTGCATTTACTCATTAATGGAAAGTAAATTCTTAAACATTAAATACAACTGAATTGAGATTAAGTTATGGCAGTAATATCTCAAAAAAAAAAAAATCAAAGACAAATCAGGTCTTTAAATATCATAAGAAAATCGTAAACACTTCCCTTGAATTAAAGTAAATTGAAAAATCACGTATAAATTTAAAAAAATCTAAACATCTCCCTTAATTACAATAAAAGAAAAGAAAAAAAAATAAAACAAAATAAATATGAAACAAAATAAAATAAAATATAATACAGGTTAGTAAATACAAAGATTCGAAAAGTCTTAGTAAATGATTAGTACTGATTAGTAAAACAAGAAAATTTGTCGCCCAAGAATTTAAGTATCTAATGAATATCAAAGTACGAGTCTTTTGAGTTTTGAAAATGTCAAACAGAAGTGTTCATATCATGTTAGCTTTAGTAAAATAAATTAAATCTTATGTATGTGTATTTATGTGAGGATAATCAAGGACTTATCTTTGCCTTCTTCGAATCTGGGCGTCTTTCTGTGGTCGTACGATTTTCTTGGCTACCTTACTGGGATGGAGATGTCAGGAAACGTGTAACTTCTTGCGTTTGTGTTGCTGGGGCCGTTCTCCTATTCTCTTTCTCGGGAATTGCAAGGAAATGAGCGCGTTTTTTCTTCTACGTCGGCTGCTGCGTAAAATTTCACTCTCTCTCTCTCTCTCTCTCTCTCTCTCTCTCTCTCTCTCTCTCTCTCTCTCTCTCTCTCGCTGAGTGAAACTGCGTATCTTCTTGAATTCGGTCGTAAAATTCGTCTTCTGCTTCTATGTTTGAGGCATTAATGTTCTTTCTTCTTCAGAAAAATCAATGATTGTGGAGCTTCTCTGTGGCTAAATTGTCTTTTAAATTTTAAACTGTCTTAATTTTCGGAGTGGAGATTTGCGTGTGGAGTGACTGAATCTTCGGTGGAACACTTAGAATTGGTTAAACATTGTAAGTGTCTTATAAGGGAAACAACTTTCACTTATTTTGATATGTTCGATCTTGTCTTTTTACAAACTTCGTTGGACCTGCTTGAAGATGGTCTGTAGATTTAGAGATAGCACGCACTAATTGTTTTTTCTTGTTGTTGGCTGCGGAGTTCGAATAATCCCCTAAGCTGCCACCAAATATTCTGTAGTGGGGAAAGTATTCACTACTTATAAACTGTCTGTTGTTCTGCGTGCTTTCACTTCCGTAGGAACAAGTTGCTCGATAATTAACTATGTTGGAGCTTCACTTATCGTGCTCAGGTGTCGGCTATCTTCCAAATT
>NC_089747.1:37811226-37836226 GCF_040412425.1 Macrobrachium rosenbergii
AAGTTTATTCGGTCTTGCACTAAGAATAAAAGACTTATAAAACTAACGAGTACCAGAGCTGATTGTACCTGTTATGAAGCAGAATTTGCTTTTAAAAGAGTATTAAGTAATGCATATAATTCTTTCCTTGTCCAAAATAGTCACGGATTTTCAAAATGTACAGAGTAATACATCTTCTTAGAAGGTAGAAAAACTTTTTTAAAAAGTATGAAGTAATACATTCAATTCTATCTTTTTACGAATTAAACAAGGTTTTTCAAAATCGAATCGGAAATACAGCTGAATCTGTCATTTTGCATAGCAGAAAAGGCTTTTCAAAAAGTATTCAATAACAGAGCCGATTCTATTCTTAAGTGAAGTTAAAAAAAAAAAAAATAAGCTTTTCAGAAAGTAATAGTAAAACAGATATGTCACCCTGGTGAGAACAAAAATTTAAAAAAATGTTACTTAATACATATGATCTGTCCTTTTCGAAGTTAAAAAAATAAGGTTTAAAAAAAGAAGGAGTTATACAGATGATTCGGTGATTCTTTTCTAGTGCAAAGTAGAAAATGATTTCCAAAATGTATCGAGCAATTAAGCGTACTTTTTCTCGTATGAAACATGAAAGGATTTTCCAAAACGAAGCAGTATTAGAAATGATTTCGTCCCTCTGAAAACTAGACAAATCATTCCGGACCGTAATAGAAAATACAGCTGATTCTGTCTTTTTGCAAAAATAATAAAAAAATGTATCAAGTCAAACAACTGATTCTGCTCAATTTTGACTTCATGAAGAATACGTCTTAAAAAATTATTGAGTTATACGGATGATCCTCCTTTACGCGAAACAGAACATTTTGTAAAAGTAATGAATAAAACTTTAGCATCTGCCTTGAGGGAAGTAAAAAGTGCTTTCTCAAAAAAATGTTAAGTAATGCAGCTAATTCTACCACGTAAAGAAAATGATCAAACATTATCAACTTGTACTGCTGTTTCAGATCTTGAACAATGTAAAATTAACTTTCCAAAATAGTCACCAATAATACAGCCTTTTATGTTCTCAAGCGAAACAGAAAAGTATTTCCAAAATGTATTGAGTAATGCACCTGATTTTGCGTTATCCAAAGTATAAAAGGCTTATCAAAAAGTCTGGAATGACACACCCAGCTGTTTATGACTTTTCTATAAGTATCTGACGATGCAGTTGAGTCTGACATGTGCATGGCAGAACATATTTTTCAAAAGTGTTGAGGAACACAAGTGATGCTACTCTTGTGCGAAGTAAGAGAAACTTATTTCCAAAGTGTAATCAAAAGTGTGAGATGAAGGTTCCAATTGACAGATTATCAAAAGAAGCTAACTGAATGATTTATAAGTATAATTTTTTTTTTATCTTGAGACCTGGTCACTAACTATGGCATGGGCTGGATTCCACTTTTTATGCTCCCGATTTACCATCGGGGCCCACAGTAGTTGATCAGCATATCCGTCTGTCTGTGTGTCTGCCTGGCCCTCCAAATATCCATCAGTCCATCTGTTATCTGCTAAGCTCAGTTTATCTGAGCACCCTAACTTTTGTACAATATGAAAATAAAGACTTTTGATTTGGAATGCATAATCCTCAATCTTTTTGACCATTTGTTACTCTCTCTCTCTCTCTCTCTCTCTCTCTCTCTCTCTCTCTCTCTTATAGTTAGCCTCAAAGTTAATCTTCATTATATAAATATAAATTCGATGTGCAAATTGTGTCAAGGTCAGGGCTGGTGTAAGTAATAGCCGGCAGTAATGGGATTCACAGGTACATCTCTTTCCACTGAACCTTTTCTAGATCAGGCAATCGGTTGTTTCCCCTCATCAACCTATGAATTGTATGCAAATTAGGAAATGCATTAAAACAATAAAACTCTCAAAAAGTATAGGAAAAAAACTTGTCCTACCATACAGTGCGTGTCTGTAGAGGCGCAGTGCTGTGACTGGCTCAGTTCATATTTGATGCAGTTGTTGCATTTGTAGCAGCGGAGGGCGCTCACGCCCTGAGGTCCACAGCCCAGGGTCACCATGAAGAACAGTGCTGCTACAGCGGCTGCCCAACGCCACGCCTGCCCGCCCATCGTAGACCTTTTTTTTTACTTCAAAGAGAAAATGAAGATTCAAATGATGTAATGCGTGTTATTAAGAACTGGCGTTATTTGGCATATAAAGATATAAACAGAGAGATGCATAAATGGATAGATAGATAGGTAGGGAGTCATAAACATTACCTGATACCATATTCACTATACCTTCCCCGAAGGGAACTATTGACAATTGCAACTGCCCTAGCCAGAATTCGAATCCTGGCTAGGCAGATGCAGTTATTGGCTATAATTTTTATTGTATGGTGTTTCGATAATAAATGAAATTTGTGGTTTAATATTGTGAGTATAAAAACACTTTTATTCTGAGATTATTGAAATACCTGCACCATGTTTTCGGTACGCAGGCGATATTTTGGCTATTATACCCTAAGACGAAGATGTAAATAACCTCTCGGAAAAAATTCTCACTAGAAGTAAGAAAAAAAATTGTTGCATGCTGACATTTTTAGTGTAAATTTAGAATATGTAAAAAAAGAATTTAACTCATGCATGTTATTTTTCAAAAAATCTCTGTTGTGCAAGTATTGCATGTTGTCAGTCCCGAATTCCTGGATAACGCACTAAAGAACAGGAGAAAAATATGTAAGGGCTAAGGGCTATTGTTTTCCAGCTCATACTTGGGTTGCTTGCTGTAAAGTTAGTTTATGATAAAAGTAACAGAAAGATAGAAATTACCTAAGAACGCCCTGTTTTGCCTATTTCGTCGGCTGAGTCAATCAGATCAATGATGAAAATGTTCAATATAAAAGTGACCTTTTCATACAATAACATTGTAAAAACATACTTTAGTGATAGCCCCACCAGAGTAGCAACAGTCGTGTATAGAATCTCATGTCTGGACTGTGAATCATTTCAACTGGACCAGACAAGAAAGGGAATTAATGTCAGAATAATCACCTTAAATATTAACGTACATCTGGCTAAGAGGATAATGGATTTTACGCACCTAAGTGAAAAATCTTCTTTGTCTGCTTGGTTCTATACTAGCATGATTATAAGAATTAAAACTATTGTGTCCAGAAGTATCCATGAATATGCGTCAATACAACTAAGAAAGGAAAATCATATCACTTCAAGCCCAGGTGTATGCACTCTTGACTTCATTTTGTCCAAATGTTCGAAGCAAATTTAAAAAGAAAGTAAAGATTGTCGTTCATCTGGTTCGATGTCCTTTGCCTCTACTTGTTTTATCCAAGTACTCGAGTTAATCCTAGACTTCCAGTGTATGCATTGGAATGGTTTTTATATGCTCGGTTAAGCTGTGTTTTATGCTGTAAAACCGAGTCATCTTAGTCATCTTTTGTTCCATTATAAGTAGCCTACTGGAGGCTGCCTTGATATGTGGTGAAAGGTCTTGCATTCCGCGGTTCACTTTCTTTGTGGTCAAATAATCACTTTATATTTATATCACGTTATTTCCGTGACACGTTTACAGTGGAGCGGGTAACTACAAAAAATAGGGGAAAAGTGCAAATGGTGATACAAGCATGAAACTTGGCTCAACTATTCTTCTTGTCCCTTGGCCTCATTATCAACCTCCGGCCACACAAAATTTTGCCATTTTCCAAGATGGCCGACAGGTTTTCCAAATGGCGTCCTGTGGATATTTGAATATTGCTATTTAATTGATTAATCACATTCAAATCCCTTAGTCACTCCCAGTTTATATCAAATATATTAAAAACAAGCCTTATATATATGTAGATACATCATTTCTCTGCATAGAAATATCCAAGATGGCTGTTGCTATATCAAAAATGTCTGCCAAAATGCCAAAAATTGGTATTTAAGCTCACATATGAGGCTAAAGGTCGGGTAATATGTGGATTTGGGGTAACTTCAGCCTGATCAGTTAATTTTTTGTAGATTAGAAATCAATTAATCCCCAGTTAATTAATTTTTATCCTCGTTTAGGAAAAAAATGGGTAATAAGCTTAATGTAAAAGTGTACTAGTGTAATACCAGGGCACACTGTTTAACACTACAGCTGTGAAACTTAGCATGGGGTTCAGTGCTAGCTAATGGCAGAGATTTGTTTTTAGTTTCGCAAATGCTGTTTAGCTGGTCCCACTTCAAAGTTAAACAGCTGCACCTGAATTGACAGGATGTGCCAGCGCGGGAGAGCCGAGCCAAGGGAGATGGGGCTTTAGTCTTCTAGATGGTGTACAGATCACACGGGAATTAAATAGCATATTGGACGAATGATGGGGTTGGGGGTAGGATTATGACATATCTGAGCCTAGTTGTATCCCATATCTAAAAGTGCATATGTGTTATATAGGTGGTAAAAGAATAAACCTTCGGCCTATAGAACAAAAGTAAGGGGCAGAACAATCTTGGAAGTCAATGTCTTTCCTGAAGGGAGATAGTACGACTAACTGGAAGCTTTGTTGCTTGTGCCAAGAGGACACACGTGAAAGACTAGTTGATGCATCTGGTGCTGGCTATGTTACCCTTGCTACAAACATTCCTGAATTCTATAAGTTAAATGCAATGCCTATATCATTTCATCCCAAAAGGCTTGATGAAGGTGATGGAATTCTGCAGACCTTTGAAAATAACAAAGCAACATATGAATCATTTATGCTGAAGTTCAAAACAACAAAACTAGAAAGGAAAAGGAAGTCATTGTGTAAGACAAAGAAAAAAGATGATGCCCCATCAGCAAAGCTCACACGTAGTATCCAGAAGGCAGATGAAGAAGATGCAAACAAATCTAAGGCTGAGAAAGAAGGAATATGCTTTATTTGTGACCAACCAGCACCAATCAAAGATTTACGATTGGCCATTACATTGCCTTTACATGAAAAGCTGCAACGATGTGCCACCAACCTACTAGATGAGAAACTTCTGGTCAAGCTTAGTGCTGGAGATATTGTTTCTCAGGACCATATGTATCACCCATCTTGTCTGACAGGTGTGTACAACAGGGAAAGTGCCTGGCTAAATTCCCAGAAAATTGGAGATGATTATGTACAGACAAGAGGTATATGCCCATGCTTTTGCTGAGCTTGAGATGTACATAAGAGACAAGCAGTTAACTACTACAGATGGGTGCTGCTATTCTACAATGGTAGAACTTTATGATTTGTTCAAACAAAGACTGGAACAGCTAAATGTTGATGCTTCCTTTGTGCACCAAACACGGTTGAAAGAACAGACACTTGCCTGCATCCCAGAACTGAGGACTTTAGAAAGGGAGGAGAAGTTTGTTTGCCTACAAAAGGAAAATGGGAGAAGCCCTAGCCACGGCATGTGACTACAATGATGCACTAATCGTGGCCAAAGCAGCTAAGATATTGAGGAAACAGATGCTTAAACATGAGATAGAATTTGATGGATCCTTAACAGCAGACACTATAAGAAAATCCGTGCCACCAAGTTTGCTGGAATTTATAAGTGTGCTACAAAACGGTGGCGATATAAAATCCCAACCTAAATATGGAATATCATCAACTGATCTAGCTTTAGCACAACTTTTGCACTTCAACTATCGAAAGAATTCAGCATCTTCAACATTCTCCAGACATTCCAAGTCAAGAGAACCTCCGTTATCTCCTGGCCTTTGCAAAAACCAGGAAGCATCAATTAATTGATACATTCCATCACCATGGAATCAGCATCACCTATGATAGGGTTCTGGAACTGACTAAAGGGTTAGGAGAAGCAGTTGTAACAAGGGTTGTGGAGGAAGAAGTAGGTTGTCCCACTACACTAAGAAAAGGGCTCTTTACAACTTGTGCTGTTGACAATCTGGACCATAATCCAAGTGCCACAACTGCCCAAACATCCTTCCATGGGACAGGCATATTTTTGTTTCGGTATCCGAGCACTGATGAAAAGGGTGAGGACAGAAACTTGGCCCAAATCATCCAAAGTGGAACAAAGTAAAAAAAAGTACCTTCTCTTCCTGAATATTACACAAATATACCTCCTGCTCATTTTAAACATGAGAATCCCCTCCGTTCATCCAGTGGAAGTGCAGGACACTAACAGGTTGTGCTTTCAAAACATCTTTCTCTTGAGTATGAATGGCTTGAGAAAGTCAGTCTGTCGGACAGGAGTGAAAATGCTGTGCCCATATCTTGGGCAGCACATCACGCTTCTCATTTGAAATAAGCTTGTCATCAATGTTACCTCTTTTTCACGAGGTAGCTCATTCAGTTGCAATGATAAAACATGCCATGGATATTGCGAGAGCAACCACACAGTTTCTCAATCCAGTTCTAGCAGTTGATCAGCCACTATTTGCATGGAAAGGGGAAGAGGTCTGCATGGCAAACATGGACTGTGTTTCAGCGTGCCACACCCACCTTCACCAAACTAAGTTCAACACCAGCAGCTGTAGAAGATGAAGACCTGCAAATTACTGAAGAGTTCGTGGTGCTAATATACGACAGAAGCAGTTCGTATAAAAATGTAAATGAGGCTAGACTTGATCTCTTTGCAAGAAAGGAAAGAGCCTATGATTGCATTCCCCTTACAAGGGCTGCTCTTAGGGAGCATTGCAAGAGAGCTGCCTTTCAAGCAGGGCACATTTGGTGTCAGTCTTTAGTGCGTCATCCAGTTTTGCCCAGTCCAAGATTGATGGGACCTGGTTAAAAAAAAAAATACATACGTTGTAACGAAGTGATAATTTTATTGTTAAACAAACAAACATATTTTTGAGACATGCATAACTTCCTAATTAGTATGGAAGTCCGTAACCGACTTTTTATAGTAAAAACGGGTAGTTTAACCGCTTAGTGGTTGTTTTTGTATGTAATGCGTAATAATAATGTTTTACATTAATATGCTGTGTTACTTTCTCATTTAAAGGTTTTAAATAAACAAAAAAGCTACAAACATACTGTATATTTAATTTTGTTTTAAACATTAAAATACATATCCAGTTCTTAAACTAACACTGAATTTTATTGAAATATATTAGAAATTTTGATACACTTAGGAGGATCGATACTTTATCGTCTGGATTTCGTTCTTAATTAAAACAAGGGAGGTAATCCAGTAATTTCAAGTATCTCCTTTTATAACGAATGATGCCTATAACGAATTGCAAAGGACAGTCCCTGGAATTTCGCTATAAACGAACTTTACTGTGTATACAGTATGCATATATATATATATATATATATATATATATATATATATATATATATATATATATATATATATATATATATATATATATATATATATGTATGTGTGTGTGTGTGTGTGTATGTGTGTGCATGTATAGTTTTTTTTTTAAAGATATGACTTGCTGCAATTCAGTTCAATATAAGATTTGGTTTTGTTTGCTCAGTAACTTGAGTTATTGTATGTTATTAAAACCCCGCTTGTCAAATGTTTTCGAATGCGTACGTACTGTATATGCTTTGGTTTGTTATATTCTTTTTACTGCCATTTTACTTATTTTGTTGTGGTCACTTATTTCTTACTCATTTGATGCTCTTGACATGATGCAGTGCCAAACATGTGGAGACCACGCGTGGTGGCCTCATAGCATCTGTAATGTTTATATTGATAATTAAGATAGTGGCACTGGTCTTATCAGCTACATAGTCGTATATACGATCCCTTCTAAGTGAAAGTGGAAAATAGAATTGTAAAGGGAATGACTGAATAATATAATGAGCTTTGTATTACAAAGATGAAAAAAATTGTGATGTACAATAAACATCGTGATGACGACGTCTGGACCGAGGTATTCTGTTGATGTAGTCATTTTTGTCAGAGATCTCTTGTGTTTGACAACGTTGACGCTTACTCGCATGGTTGCTAGATCTTGAGGAACTTATGGACGTTGTCAATTCTTTAGCCTATATGTGTTAAACACATCGCCCTCGTGACATGTCCAGAACATGTTATTTGGTGTTGCCACTGATCATTATTTTATACTAAATACTGAGGTAATTAGTTCTATTTTAATTTTAATCATGTTCCAGTGACCTCTGTATCATCTTTATTGCAACTGTTTTCAAATTACTAGTAGTCCCTTGTGACAGTTGTGAAAAACCACAATTGGTTACCAATATGAGCGGAGTTGTGTGAAATCGAGTGAGTGAGAATGGAAACGCTGAAGATTCATGGGGAGACTCTGCCTGAGAGAATTGGCACCTCATACTATATTTTCGTAACAAATCCCTGAGATGTAGATTTGTCTCATTTATCAACCATCTACGACAGATGTACCATTCAACCCTATTTTAAGATTAAATTGTTATGCCGAGTCATAATAATGACTAATTCCATTCATTATTTCTCATAACTGATTATCAATAAAAGCATGAAAAAGAATACACACGTCTTATGATGGAAAAATAGAAATTCGAAATGGTTAATACATATAAGAGAGAGAGAGAGAGAGAGAGAGAGAGAGAGAGAGAGAGAGAGAGAGAGAGAGAGAGAGTGATTAAAAAAGAGGTAAGTTTCGGAAATAAATTAGTGTAAATCCTAAAGAGAGTGGGCGTTAATTAAGAGAGGGTTTAATCGAGATAAGACCACGAAGCATTTTACCCCAAACTAGCATTCGGGTCGTTCCGGCCGTAAGTCGTTTCGGCCGTAAGCACGGTTACGTGCAAAATGGGCGCCGTGTTTAGTACCAGCCCCTTGGGGATGTACGTAAAACATGAAATAATAATGGTAAATACCATAAACATAACGGTAAATACCATAAACATAACATCTTACATTGTTTTGGATGTTACGGCCTAAAGTGACTTACGGCCGAAACGACCAGGACCGCCCAAACTCTCCATGAGGCGCCACTATGGATTAGTTTGACCATAGAGAAGGATATGGTTGATCAGTTGCTATTCCACCTGGGCTAAATGCTTTGAATGTTGCTTCTTCCATTGTTTCTTTTAAAAAATCCAGTAACCACCATTTTCATGTTGTAAAAGGACTTCTTTACTCATCATTAGAATTTCCTTTTAAGATTAATTCCATAAAATGGTTTAGGATTGCTTGACAGAACTAAGAAGCGACTAAACCATTCACATCCCTGAAGCTGATAGGAAGGGAGGGGTGAGAAGGGGTAGGAAAAAGGTGACTTGTAAAAATAACTGAAAACAACAGATAGTAGTCTCTAATCCATAGTTTTTGAGGTCGCTGAGATAAATAGTGACACTCTGATGGCCTTCAAGTCCAAGTTCAACCCCGATTGGAAGGGGGTGTGAGAAGGCGTGGTAAGGGGGTGACATGTAAAAATAACCAAAAACGACAGATATTAGCGTCTAGTTCATAGTTTTTGAGGTCGCTGAGATGAAGTGACACTCCCGATGCCATTGAAGTCCAAGTTCAGGTCCGATAGGAATTAGGATGAGAAAGGATGAAAAATAAAATAAAAAAAAAAGCTGGACAATGAAACTGAAGCAACTATCTTAACAGGAAAGAGAGAGAGAGAGAGAGAGAGAGAGAGAGAGAGAGAGAGAGAGAGAGAGAGAGAGAGAGAGAGAGAATTTATTGGCTGTCATTCAGTGTTTTCCCGGGCAGTGCCTGGTTGGTCAGCTAGTACGTGTGTGTGTATATATATATATATATATATATATATATATATATATATATATATATATATATATATATATATATATATATATATATATATATATATATATATATATATATATATATATATATATATATATATGCATTAGCGACAAACGTCCTTTCATATCAATCAATTCGCTCTACCTCGGAAATAATATATTTTCACATATGGTACCCAAAGAGGAGTTTTTTAGTTGATAATAAGTTCGTCCAGGCCACGAGACGACGAACTTATTATCAACTAAAAAATTCCCCTTCGGGTAACATATATATTATTTCCGAGGTAGAGCGAATTGGATGTTAAAGGACGTTTGTAGCTTAATGCTTGCATATGAATCACGGTGCTGTGATAAAAATTCATTCATATATATATATATATATATATATATATATATATATATATATATATATATATATATATATATATATATATATATATATATATATATATATATATATATATATATATATATATGTATATATATCACACACACACACACACACACACACACATATATATATATATATATATATATATATATATATATATATATATATATATATATATATATATATATATATATGTGTGTGTGTGTGTGTGTGTGTGTGTGTGTGTGTGTGTGTGTGTGTGTGTGTGTGTGTGTGTGTGTGTGTAAACGCCTGGAAGAAAATTGAAACAACAAAAATACAAGCACTTTACTCGAAGACATTATTGAGTAAACTACAGAGAAGGAAAATAATTAAGATTAAATGAGTTTTAAACACTTTATGCATACAAATGCCAGGCATTTTAGGGTGATCTTCAGTTAAGGAACAACTGTCAGGGATTAACCCAAGCAGTGGATGAACCTAGACGAAGATAAGAACATTGCCAAGAATTTCTGATTGTCGTTATTTTTTGTTTTAAAACTCCCTTGTAGAAATGGGTTGGGTCAGGGGTTCATGATTTGTACTTAAATTAATATCATTTGCATATTTTTGCTGCAATTGTGTAGTTTATGAAGGTCCTGTAGGCATATCTTGTTATACGTCTAAGTACCAATCAGTTATATGTGATTTTTCGCTTAGGAATAAAAAAAAAAGATATTAATATTCAGTTCTAATTGAATAAAAAGAATCACAGTCCATACCTGGTAGGCCTATTTCAGTAACTATGTTGCTACATCCGTTAAGAACAATTCCTAACAGGCATGTTAGGTTTTTAAAGTTTTTCATATGAAAATTGTACGAGTTCGTCGAATATTTTTAACCTTATTGATGGCTTCCAATAACCTCAAGCGTTTTCTTTTCCCACAAGCATTGGTAACCCGGGAGACAAAAGTATTTGTTTAGGTTAAAAAGGATTGTCTTTTTCTAAAGTTCACCACCGTCCATCGTTCTCAGACCATTTATTTAATTATACAGATACACCCGTTTAGAAGCAGTCACTTACCTTCTTTTTATATTCTGTATGCACTTTGGAAAGTTAGAGAGAGAGAGAGAGAGAGAGAGAGAGAGAGAGAGAGAGAGAGAGAGAGAGAGAGAGGGAGAGAGAGAGAGAGAGAGAGAGAGAGAGATTGTTTCTTTTACATTGTATCGTTGATTATAATTACTAACCATGTGGTCATATGCTTTTTTCTGAGAACTTAGCTTATAGTTCCATGCCTTTCGGCTCTAATCACAACATTGTATTGTCTGTTACTTTTGTTCCTCCATCATCCACTCACTCTCGTACCCCTTTGACTTGGAATCAGCGCTTTTATTATCCGGACCCTAGCGTTGTAAAGAGCTCTCTAAACAAACAGGCACTATTGCTTATGAATCTCTCTCTCTCTCTCTCTCTCTCTCTCTCTCTCTCTCTCTCTCTCTCTCTTGTTGTTATTATTATTCAGAAGATGAAACCTATTCATATGGAACAATCCCACAAGAGCCATTGACTTCAAATTCAAACTTCCAAAGAATATGGTGCTCAGGAAGAAGTAAGACGAGGTAAAGGGAAACACAGAAAGAAGATATATCACTTATTAAAAATAACAATATATTAATAAATAGATAAAAATGAATTAAAATATAATGAGAATAGTGTTAGACTAGTAATGTATTAAATCTTCGATTGAACTTCTGAAGTTTCAATTGCGCAACATTCTCTGGAAAGCTGTTCTACAGTCAAACGGTGTGAGGAATAAATTGCCTCTGGAACTGAGCAGGCACATATGCTGCATATTAGTGCTGCTGTTCAGCGAAGCTGGTTGCTATCGGCAGGAAAAAGGGATCAGGGATCAGTTGCGAATGTGAAAGATCTCTGCTAAAATACAACTTATGAAAAATTGACAAACAGGAAACATCGGTCGATGGTATAAGTCTAACTGCTAATATTAAGAAACAGAAACCTACCACCACGAACCACTCTGTCTAAAAGAGATAAATCTCTGGCAATAAAATACATCCACGCCAGAGAACAGTATTCTAGTAAAGGAAGGACAAATGATCTAAAACAGGTTGCATAGATTATGTCACTGTTATAAATATGTGAGGTCTTACAAACAATATATATATATATATATATATATATATATATATATATATATATATATATATGAATATATATATATATATATATATATATATATATATATATATATATATATATATATATATATATATATATATATATATATATATATATATATATATATATATATATATATATATATATATATATATATATATATATATATATATATATATATATATATATATATATATATATATATATATATATATATATATATATATATATATATATATATATATATATATATATATATATATATATATATATATATATATATATATATATATATATATATATATATAAGAAATATTTAAGGATATTGATATATTGAATTGTTGGTTTTTTCAGTTAAGCAGTTTGCATGGAGACGTTCTGGGCAAAGGTAGATGGAAACAGTGCCCACATATTCAGCAAGTCAGTGCTGACAAAGGCCTAGCATCAGTATGGCTTCTCACAGAGACAAGAGGGCATCCTACCCTGGGCGATGTGCTGGCTATGCTGCCGGAAATCATCAGGTTTGTGTGAGAGTGTGCTCTGATGGGCGTGCCATGTGAAGTGCGAATATTCCATTTTGAAAACAGGCTAAACATTGGGGGCCTAGATGGCTTTGTGACTAGAACCACTGAGTTGGAGGACTTTTGAGTACTGCCTTTGAGGTGAGCTGGAACTTTGTTTCCAAGAAAATCTGAAAGGGTTTAATTAACTTTGTTTAACATGCACTGATGTCCCTTTGATTTTTCTTGATGATTTTACCATGTTTATGTGCATTTCTTTTGGGGTTGGTAACGTGGGAAAACATCCCACATTTATTTTTCTCAGTGCCTATTTTTCAAAGTTGTGTTTTTCCTTTGTTTCCTCAGATGTATTGAATAGAGGTCAGTATAGATGGAGGGGAATGTGACTTATCATGACTACAGTCGAATTGACTTGTTTTGATTTTCGTGCTGTAAAGACACAACTGGTGGACATTGATAGTATTATGTTATGTTTCTTATTTGGTTAATTGGGCTAACAATTCTGAGTTGTAGATATTCCCATTTCATTCCTATTTGGTTCCAATCTACTTGCCATGTTAGATTACTGAATAAATTATATTTTTTATAGTCATGTCTTTGTTGTTCTTCCTTAGTTCAGTTAGTGACTTGGATAAGAGAGAGAGAGAGAGAGAGAGAGAGAGAGAGAGAGAGAGAGAGAGAGAGAGAGAGAGAGAGAGAGAATGTTCTGATCCAGTGTACAGATTGGCCCATGCTACTGGAAAATCTTTGAGAAATAAGTTGATATGACATTGTTCTTAAAACAGATGTGGAAGGAGGTTATGACCTTATCTGATATTGTATAATAGGGCACAATTGTTGGTGGCAGTTGACCTTTTTGACCTTATGACCTTAAACAGTTTCTGAAGGGACGGTAACGGGGACTTTACGCCGGAAGAGGGTGGTGTGTTCCAATAATTTTTGAGACGTTCATTTGGTAGTGCTTTGATGACCTAGGATTTTTGGTTCGACTGGGAGAAGAGGTGTGATTCATCATCAGTCATTAATGGTCTTGCGTGTGAAGTGTGTATTTGTGAAGTGTGTATTTCTTTTCAGGTTAGAAAATGATTCTGGGTTCTTTTGCGGTGCAGGAGGTGGATGAAGAAGGGGGGATACTAATACATAAGTGTCCTCTTTCCAGTTGGTTGTAATAAGGGCTTGGGGGGAATAAGCCAGATTAAGGGCGAATTTTGTTTTCTGATTATGTTGCAAGTACCTCAGAGTTGCTTTGCGAAGTGATGTACCAGTGATGTAGAAGTTGAGAGGAGATTTCTTGCTTCCTTCCCATTCTCTATAAAGCCTGTTTTCTATGTATGTGGTGGTAGACTGGGAAGTTAGAGTGGGCGGGACTTGTACTTTTTCCTCTGCAATTGACTGTTCACATTGGCATTTAGGAACTAATTGGGGATTACAGACTACTTTGTTTGTTTTAATATTTTAATTCTTTTTGAGGAACTTGGGTTATTGTGTTGATAATTGCTTGACAACTGTTGGGCTATCGGGAATAAATATCTCTTATGCTATTGGGTGAACATTAGTTACATACATACATGCATACGTGTTTTATTTTGGTTACATACGTGTGTGTATGTAAGGGGGTGTTGTAACTGAGGCCAGAGTTTGGGGTGTGAACCTATTCTGCAATTTTTGCCTTGGCAGCCGAGGCTGAAGCAGATGTGTCTCAAAGGTTTTGCGCTGAATGATTTCTCTGTCTGTCTCATCCCTCTTTCTTTTGCTAGAGTCCCATTTTCTTCACTTGAGGGTATACTTTCTTGTTCTTTTGTAGAGGGTCAACTGTGTGTGTGAGTGTATTTTTTTTTTTTTTTTTGCCCTTGAAGACTCAAGGTTCATCTTGACCTACTTTGTGGTCAGCTGTGTTCATGGCCCATTAATGTGTTTTTTTTTCCTGTCAGGTTATGAATTAATTGTGGGTTTAAATAGTACTTCCTTTTGATTTGGGAGGTTAATTGTTGGAATAAAGGGATATCAATATTGTGGGGATCTTCCTGTGTGGGGATTTTTGGAGAGTATCCTTTTTTTTTTTTTTTTTTTTTTTTTGAGGTCAGGTTTCCCTCCTCATGACTTGGGAAAATGGCTGGAGGGGACGATGATCAGACTTTGCTTCATAGGATCACACCAGTTGCATCAGGAGTTTGTCCATTCCAAGGGTTCGTGGATGGGGTTCTTTCTCAACCAGTGTAGTTCTTTATTGAGAGTGTTAACAATTTTCCAGATGCTAAGGGGATTACAGATGACATAGTGGCATTCAGGGAAGCTAAGGCTCTATTAGATTTAAAAAAAGGTGATTTAGGTTATCGTTGTTGCAGTCATCAATTCGCTAGGTGCAAGACTTGATAGGCTCTCCAGGAATTACTTAGGACAGCCTATGGTACTGTGGGGTGTGGAGATTTGGTCATCTGGAAGGGCCAGAAGTCGCTGGTTGAGTTGAGTTCTCGGACGCCATGGTTTTGTTGTTTTAATTGTAGTATGCGGGGACACATTAAGAGGTTTTGCAGAGTCAAACATTGTGGCAGTTGTAAGCGTTTTGATTGCCCTAGGTGGTCTTGTCAGCCTCTTAATCGGGATAATGTTAGACTTGCATTTCAGAATTTTGGTAACTTAAGTGAGAAAGCTCCTCAAGGGGGTTTTTCAGGGGGATCTAGTGATTGACGAAAATTTTCAGGAGGCCAGTCAGTTAAAGGGGAGAAGGTGATGGGTGTATCTTGTGATACAAGACTTCTGGCTGAGCCCTTAGAGCCGAAACCATTTGTGAAAGGGTCTTTGCATGGTGTCGATGTCTCGATATTTACTGATATTGGTGCATCTGTTAATCTGATGAATTATGATTTATATCGATTGGTGTTTTCTGATCACTGTTTGAGGTCTACTGAAGAGATGGTATGTGATGTTCAAGCAAATAAGTTGAGTGTTTTGGGTTGCATGGACATTTATTTGTCCTTGGGAAGTAAAGTTTTTATAGAGCTAATTTTGGTTTTATGAGGGGCTGCTTTGGGGAATACATTGTTATTGAGTCATCCAGTTTGTTGGCAAAACAGAATCTCGGTATAACTGTTGGGGCACCTGGGGTTTTTGTCCTGTACGAGGATACTGATGAGATTAATGGGGATCATGATAAGGGATCGGGTGTTGATAACGATTTATGGGTTGATAGTAAATATGTTTCTGAGGGGAAGAAGTGTTATAGGGGTATTTGATCAGAAGATGTGGTTTTGGGCCCAGGTATGGTTGCTCTGGTGAAAGTCTGAGTGAAAGATGTAAAAATGCCCAGACAGGTGTGTGTGAGTGAGGGTAGAGAGAAGCTGAAGGGCATATTGAGTATGGTTTCTATAAGCAATGTGTGTGATGCAGGGGTTACTTGGGTAAAATTAATAACTGTAATGGTTAAGTTCAAAGATATCAGAGGGATACATATGTGGTAGATTTTGTAGATTGGGTTGATGACAATGATTTGGTTGCTATTGTAGGGGACAATAATGAATTTTCAGAGGCAGAATTACAGGCTAGGAGACAGGATTTTAGGGATGATTTAGCTAATGCTGATTATAAAGAGTATATAGAGGGGGTGGAAAATGTTTTGGCTGAGTTTGCAGATATAGTCTCTCTTAAAGGGGATAAGTTGAGGTTAAACTAATGTGTTAGAGCACAAGGTTCATTTGGAGGATGAGACTAAACCTATTTTTGTCCCTTCATATGGGATTCCTTTTAAGGTTAGGGAACAGGTAGAGCAAGAGGTCAATAAGTGGGAGGAGGAAGGCATAATTAGGCCCAGTTCCTCACCTTTTAATTTTCCATTGTTAGCATTGCCTAAGAGGGATGGCTCAGTATGTCGGTGTGTGTATGTTTGTGTGTGTGTGTGGATTTGCATAAGTTGAATGATAAGTCGATCCTGGACTGCTCTTGTGGCATACTTGATGGATTTGTTTGCAGAAATCAGCGGTAAAAATGTCTACTCTTCAACTGATCTGATACAGGGGTTTTTTCAGGTTCCTCTCACTGAAGAGAGTACAAGTATACTGCTTTTTCTTTGCTGAAGGGACACAAGTTTATGCGGATGCTATTCGGTTTGTCTGGTAGCCCTGTGAGAGGTGCTAAAGAAGATAGCAGGAGAACATGTACTGTATATTTTATTGAGAGAGCAGGCTGCTTATAAAGCGGCGTGCGGACGTCATACAAAGACATACAATGGGATACAGGTGACCCGAGGTTAATTGTTGTTAATGCAAAAGAGGACAGGTAAATACAAATAACATGTAAAAATAAAATTATAGGAATGGAAACAATAATGTTCTGACACATGTACAATGTAAACAGGCACAAATGAATAAGTAACAGATACAATTATACATAGATAAAATATGGCTATTTAGCATGACCTCAGTTCATGGGAAAGGCACCATAGAAAATGGGAGGTTCACTATAGAAAACCTGTTGAGCGGGGACTTTACAATAACCCCCCCCAAGATGTAGGTAACATCTGATTAAAGTAGGTATCTGCTGGGGCACTGGAGAGCGTCGCGGCTCCGCAATGTCAGCTGGGGGGTGCGGTGTGAGCCGGAGCAGTTGGCTGTGGCACTATCCGGGTTCGGGGCCTTCCAGGGAGCGGCCACACGACTTCCTTTTGTGCTGGACTGGCTGCGGGGGCGACGGATCCTGCAGAGGGCGCTGCGTGGTATCATCGACGTCCTCCTCCAACAGGGTGGGCTTGAGTCGGTTGATAGACACCCAGTCGTCTTTCCTGTGTATGGCCAACTGGAATGCTTTACTGTACCTCTCCAGCACGCAGAAGGGGCCCCCTGTAGGGCCTGGTTAAGGGCGGGCAGAGGGCATCGCTCATGACGAAGACATGGGTGTTGGAGGACAGGCCGGGAGGCGTGAAAGGCAACGTCCTGTCGGTATACGTCCACTGGCAGAATGCAAACTTTCCGACCGTGTCATGGAGTCTCTGGACTGTCAGGTTGTGGCAATCCCCCGTGATGAGCACGCCCGGGACTACGAGAGGCTCCCCGTAGATTTTCTCTGCTGCAGAGGGGTTGCCATTGGCTCTGGGGGCGGTCCTCAGCCCGAGGAGGACCCAAGGCAGCTGGTACTTCCAATCCTTGGCGGTGCAGCGGGCCATGAGGGACGCCTTCAGGGACCTGTGGAATCTTTCTACCAATCCGTTGGCTGCCGGGTTGTAGGTGGTGGTGCTGTGGTGAGAGGTCCCCAGCAGGCGTGCTAGGGTGGTCCACAGCTCGAACAGGAAGGCTGGACCCCTGTCGGTTGTTATGTGGTCTGGGACACCAAGCTGGGGGATCCAGCTGGAGAGAAGGGCCTCGGTGTACGCGCTGACAGTGGCTTCTTGCATGAGCATCGCTCCAGGCCACCTGATGGAGTGGTCAACGATCGTCAGGAGATACCTGGCCCCACCTGATGGGGGAAGGGGTCCTACCACGTCGACATGGATGTGTCTAAATCGCCTCCCCAGATGGGGAAACTCGCCCACCACCGACTCGGTGTGTCATCCTACTTTGCTGGTCTGGCACCGAATGCACTGTCTCGCCCAGGCCGTCATGTCCTTCCACATACCGTGCCAGATGAACTCTTCTGCCAGTAGCTTGACTGTCATCCTGCCGGAGGGGTGGGACAGCCCGTGGATGACTTCGAACACCAGACGGCGGCAGGAGACGGGTACCAGAGGGCTGGGGTGACCGGTGCTTGTCACAGATCAGTGATGGCCCTCCAGGAGCGAGGGGCAGGTCCTTCCACCTGAGCAACGTGATGGCGGTGTGGTAGGCTGGAACCTCTGGATCGGTGGTCTGCTCCAGGGCGAGGTCCTTGTAGTCGATCCCGAGCTGCACCGCATTGAGCTCGATCCTCGATAGGGCATCAGCTACAGGGTTCTTCCTGCCTCGTAGGTACTTGATTGTGCAGGTGAACTCCACGATGGCCGCCAGATGCCGCTGCTGCCTGGAAGACCATGCGTCTCCCTGCTTTGTGAAGGCATGGACCAGTGGCTGGTGGTCCGTCCAGATTGTGAAGGGCGTGCCCTCCAGGAGGAACTCAAAGTGACGTACCGCCCGATAAACTGCGCAGAGTTCCCTGTCGAAGGTGCTGTAGCGGGACTCTGCGGGGCTGAACTTCCTGCTGAAGAAGGCGATACGCTGGGGGCCCCTGGCGATGACCTGCTCCAGGACGGCCCCAGAGGCAATGTTGTTGGTGTCCATCATCAGCTGGAGGGGGGCGCTGGGGTCCTGGTGGGCCAAGGCGGTTGCCTTGGCGAGGGCGGCCTTCGTCAGGGAGAAGGCCTGCTGCTGGTAGGGCCCCACACTAAGGTCTTCGGGTAGCCCTTCAGGATCTCTGTCAGGGGAACCATGGTGTGCACGACCCCGGGGATGAACCTCCTGTAGTAGTTGACCATCCCGAGGAATTCCTGTATGGCGTTGACGGAGGTAGGGGTGGGGAACCTGGCAACGGCTGCTACCTTCGATGCAAGTGGAATGACGTCCCTCGGGGATATCTCATGGCCCAGGAAGTCGACTTTTTCAACGCCGAAGATGGACTTATCGAACCTGGCGATGAAGCCGTTCTCCTACAGGCGCTGCAGGACCTTCCGGATGTGTCGCAGGTGTTCTTTGTGGGATCTGGAAAAAATCAGAATGTCATCTACATAACAGACGCAGAAGTTCAGGTCCCCCAGGATGCTGTCCATCAGTCTCTGGAAGGTAGCTCCTGCATTTCTCAGGCCAAATGTAGAGAAGACAAATACGTAGGATCCAAAGGGCATGATGATGGCGTTTTTGGGGATGTCCTCTGGAGCTACTGGTACCTGAAAGTAGGACTTCAACAAATCTAATTTAGAAGATATTTTGGCCCTGTGAAAAGAGGCCGTGAGATCTTGCATGTTTGGAAGGGGGTAGTGGTCTTCAGGAGCTCTCTGGTTTATGCACCATGTGGAGGGGGGAGGCCCATGGGCTGGAGGCCTTCCTGCATATGCCAGTATGCTACATCTTGGCGAAAGCGTCCTTTGCCTCTTGAAGTCGCCAAGGGGGGAGCCTCCGAAACTTTGTGTGCATTGGGGGGTCCCTTGTTTTAATGTGGTGGTAGATTCCGTGCTTGGCAGGGGTCCCGGGCACCTGATGCAGTTCGGGCATGAAGACGTTGGGGAACTCCTTCAGCAGCTGGGCGTACTGGTGCAGGGCGACGGAGCATATGGCAGGAGCACTGGGTCCCGTCGCCAGAGGGAGGGACTGGCAGTTGTCGGTGTCCAACAGGTGCTTGCGACCAACGTCGACTGCCAGACCGAAATGGGCAAGAAAATCCGCGTGGGCCCAGGAGTGGGGTCCTTACGTCAGCGACTATGAATTTCCAGTTATACCTCTGGCCAAGGATGGAGATTGACAGGAGCTTGGTGCCGTAGGAGAGAATGGGGGACCTGTTGGCGGCCGTTAGGGAGGCAGCCGGGTCTGGTGGGCATTTATGGTCCTCTCTGGATGGCGGGAAGACTGATCGTACTGCCCCAGTGTCGACCAGCATCATCCTGCCGGAGATGGTGTCGTAGATGTAAAAACCTACTGGTTCTGGGCTCCTGGGTTCCTCTGCTGCCATGGCGGCCTGTGTTGTTGGCCACCGCCTACTCCGTTTTTTGGAGGGGCAAAAGAGCAGGGGGGTTGGCAGTTCCGGGCGTCTTTGCCGTACCGCTGATGGTAGTAGCACGGCCCCGGTGGTCACTTCCTCTGATGATATGTTGGCCGCCTCCTGGTGACGGCGCTTATCTCCTCCTCCACATCCTCCTCCTGCTGGAGGGAGCTGATGGGGTGTGCGGGTGTGGATGCTCACTTCGCTGTCCTCATGGAGTCTGTTAGCTGCTGTGCCGTCCTGATCTGGTCGTCGAGCAGCAGAGTATAAGGCTCGAGGATCTGGGTCCGAACCTCCGGTAGGAGCTGACGGAGGAAGATCTCCCTCGACAGGTTTATCTTTGACTGCCTGCCGCTGCCGTCCGTCCCGGATAGGATGAGGAGGTCCTGGATCACATTCCATGTCTCCCGGAAGTTCTGGTCCTGGCGGGGGTTGTTGGTGAGGTCAAGGGGGCGGGTGGCCCTCTCGGAGACGGGCAAGGAGCAGGTCTCGACGAGAGAGGCCTTCAGCTTTTGGTAGGTGGCGGGAAAAGTAAGTATACCTTAGTTTTACCAGACCACTGAGCTGATTAACAGCTCTCCTAGGGCTGGTCTGAAGGATTAGACTTATTTTATGTGGCTAAGAACCAATTGGTTACTTTAGCAACGGGACCTACAGCTTATTGTGGAATCCGAACCACATTATAGCGAGAAATTAATTTCTATCACCAGAAATAAATTCCTCTGACTCTTCATCAGCCAGTCGGGACCAGCGGCAGACACCCATGAGGCGATCTTCCTGTAGACCTCTTCCGGGAGGGCGTTTATCTCGGTGTCTGCCTGCAACACTTCGTCGGAAAGTCCCGCCAGCCTGAACTGCCCCTCAACCCTGTAGAGCCATGATGACGGGTTGCTGTGCGTGAAGGGAGGCAGCTTTATGGCGAGGGTGGACTGGCTTGATCCATCAGGACGGGCAGCACATAAGGAGCGGGTACTGGTGTGGAGGAGAGCACGAGCCTTGGCATGGGGGAGGGCGCGAGCAGGTTTTGCGCAAGGGAGACATCAGAGTCCGTGAAATTCACGGTTATTTGTATGTGGGAGGGAATGTCCGCGTCCATACTCACTTCTGCACTCTCACTTGAAGTGGGTTACACTCGTGTCAATACGCACTTGGGGCGCGCCGTGTGGGTCCGCTAATGACGCTGGTGATCTGCTGACGAGAGTCGGTACGCCCGAACACTCTGTTAAAGTGCTGTGTTTAGTCTGTTAGGGACATGGGGTAGTTCATGGAGCCAAAACTAGGTCGCCGTATGGGTCCGCTAATGGCTTTGGGAACCGCTCCAGGGTCACCACTGTGAGAGGTGCTAAAGAAGAGAGCAGGAGGACATGTACTGCTATGTTATTGAGAGAGCAGGCCATTTATAAAGCAGCGTGTGGACGTCATACAAAGACATACAATGGGATACAGGTGACCCGAGATCAATTGTTCTTAATGCGAAACAGGACAGGTAAATACAAATAACATGTAAAAGTAAAATTACAGGAATGGACACAATAATGTTCTGACACATGTACAACATAAAGAGTTACAAATGAATAAGTAACAGATACAGTTTTACATTTATAAAATATGGCTATTTAGCATGACCTAAGTTCATGGGAAAGGCACTGTAGAAAACGGGAGGTTCACTATAGAAAACCCCATGACTTCTATGAGATTGGTTAATACAGTTTTCCATGGTTCGTTAGAGAAGTATGTTTATGATATGATATCTTGATTGCCACTGATTCTATAGAGGAACATTTAGAGTTACTTAGGGAGGTTCTTAGAAGACTTAGGTTAGTGGGTTTGAAGATTAAATTAGCCAAGTGGGATTTCTTGAGGAAGCAGATAGTGTATTTGGGTCATGTTATTTCTAAGGAAGGTGTCAGAGGAAATGCGGACGAGGTTAGGGCAAGTGAGGATTTTCTGACTCCTAAAAATAAGAAGCAGATTCGTTCTTTCTTGGGTATGCGGGATTTTTCTGTAGATTCATGAAAGGTTTTTCACCCTATCGTCTCCGTTGATAGACGTGTTGAAGGATGAAGTGCAGTTTGCATGGGGTGAGGGGCAAAGCCGGCCTCTCAGAAAATTAAAGAGGCTTTATTGAGTCCCATGGTGACGAAGTTTTCAGATTTCGAGCAACCTTTCATGTTGGTGACAGATGCCAGTCACGAAGGCACAGGAGCTTGCCTTATACAGAAATTTTAGGGTAAATTGAATCCTATCTCGTTCTACAGTAGGAAGTTTAAGACGCGAGGGAGTAATGAGATGTCTACGTGCACAACGGATAAAGAGGCATTTGTGGTAGTGTCTAGTTTGGTTAATTTTAAGATGTTATTGTTGGGCAACAAAGATGAGGTTCTTACAGATCATAAGCTGTTGTTGGATCTTTTTAATAACTAGATTTTTCTCCTAAGAGAGCTAGGTGGTTTTAGACAATTAGGGATTTTGATGCCAAGTTAGGTATATTGAAGGTAGACATAATGTAGCTAATGCCCTTAGTAGAAGTTTTAATGATTCAGATGGTTCTCGTGTTTCTTATGCATCAGGGGATTGCATAGACTGGGATATTACTTTAGTGGAGGCTAAGCAGGATGAGGATGAAATTTTGGCAAATGTAAAGGCATTTCTTAGAGGGGTCCATTTTGGGTTGCGGAAATAAAGAAAGGGAATAGATTTGCTGTTTGAGATGAAAAAAATGGGATTGTCCAGGTTGACACATATATCTAAGATTAAAAGGACAGTTTAGAGGGGAATTGATGGCTTTTTCTCTCCCTCTTCTTTTTCTCATGTACTTTTATTCTCTTTTTATTTTGATTTGTGGGTTTCCTAGAAATGTAATTTGGGGGTTTTGAATATGGGAGGACACTTGTCCGTGAAGTTTTATAGATTTTGGCTTGTCTAATTTGTCTGTTTTGTTGGTTTTCTCCTTTCTGCACAAGTGCGGTGTTGGGCGTCATTGCCTGTTGGAATTTTGGCAATGCTGAGGTCATATATGTTGAATGAGGTGAAAAGGATACTGTAGGGTTTTGTGGGTTTTGTGACTTGGTGTTGTTGTGTTTTTATGGTTTGGTTTCAAGGCCTGGTTATTTATAGGTATCGTTTCTTTGTTTTTTGGAGGCTGAAGTTTTGTTTGCTCATAGCCTTTGGGGTGGCTGTCTATGCCAAGGCGAAAAGGGTGCTATGGTTTGTTCATTCATGAGGGGCATTATCATTTTATATATGGTTTTGGTGACTTATGGTTTTGTGACTTTATGATATTACATTTTGCAGATGTGTTTTTGGTTTTCTGATCTTTTGATGTGTTAGAGTCGTCGTAATGGTTTTATGGTTATATAATATATTTAGTTTTTTGTTGTAAAGGTGATTTTTTGCAATTATAAGGACGTTAGCTAGTGTGTCAGTTGCAAGCTTAGTGGTTGGCAAGTGGCGGGGGAATTAGTTCTATAGTGTAAATCCTTGGTGGCATTGTGAGACAGTAATAATAAATTGCTTAAGGATTTTGAGAAATTGAGGACATCTTTGAATGGGTTACTGGTTACTGTTGAGGGTGTTTGGGGAGACTTAGATGTTTCGGTTGATTTTTCCTCTGGTCAAACTACCTCACTTAATGTTGAGAAAGAAGCAGAGTCTTTATTAACAGTGATTAAAACTCAGGCTCAATCAATTGTAGCTGCTTCTAAGAGGTGTATTTTTGGGGATATTTTACCACTGGGGGCTCTGGAATATACTCCGAAAAATGCAGCGTATCTTTATGGCTCACAATCAATTTTCACTGGGGGGAATTTGTATCACTACTATGGGATTTTGAAAGTATGCTTTTCTGATAGAGGGTTGATCGTGGAGGTTCCTGTTAGTGATATGAAATCGTTTCAAAGTTTTATTATCCAGCCTTTTCCTAGTAGTTTTGATGGTTCGATGGTGACACGGGATGGAGTAGAGACTGTATATTTTGGGTGGTCAGTATCAGTCCTCTGCTATCAATTATAGCTCAAGGTGCACTTTAGTTCATGACAGATACGTTTATGGCAGTAAGATTTTTGCTCTTAGGAACATCGACTTGTTAGGATGTGAATCAGACACCTTCAGACCATGACTTTACAACATTCCCAGCTGGAGTTTGAGTGGCCTCTTCGAAGACTTTCATGGCAGTTTTTTATGCAAACAGCCAAATCTCCACCCAATGTCACAATATATTGGATACCTTCTGAGCCCAAGTGCTCAGCAGGATGGTGTACAACTCGGACATTCTTATCTTCATGCGCCACTTTCATGGGGAACACGGCATTATCCCTTTGCCTTCTCCTAGGGGGAGACATAACTATAATCTCTCCACTTCCTCCATTGCCTGGAGATAACTTCTTTGTTCCACAGCACTACATTATCTCATCAACTTTCCTATTGGCGGTAGTCTTAGTCGTCATGCTGTTGGTAGTGTTGGGGGTCAAATGTGCAAAGAAATTATGTGCAAAGAACCATTCAGCCCAAGAGAAGCCAGCCCCTGGTGTAGTTCTTCAGCTGGTGCATGAGTTGGGGGAACAGAACTCATTGCTTCTCTCATGCTGAGGGTGGCACAATTGGTGGCT
>NC_089747.1:37841226-37846226 GCF_040412425.1 Macrobrachium rosenbergii
AATACAAAGTACAGGAGAAGGGACTAACCAACACAATAGAAGATATAAAACAGAGGCTTAAAGCCAAAGCACATAAGACCCAACGGTACATGAACAGGAATAAAGGATACCAACAGAACAAACCAGCAAAGACTATACAGCCAACTAAGAGGGGAAGACAACCAGCAGGAAATTCCTGAACCCAAACCAAGTAAGAGACTCTGGGAAAACATATGGAGCAATCCGGTAACACACAACGAACATGCAACATGGCTCCAGGAAGTCAAGGCAGAAGAAATGGGGAGAATAAAACAAAGATTCACCGAGATCACGACAGATACAGTCAGACACCATCTAAAGAAAATGCCCAACTGGGAAGCCCCAGGTCCTGGTGAAAACTTCAAGGAACTACACCCACGAATAGCAGAACAACTCCAGCATTGTATCACAAACCACCATGCGCCCAAATGGATGACCACGGGAAGAAGATCATAATAATAATAATAATCTTTCATATTTCACTTCCTGCATATGAAAGACGAGACCATAAACCACATAACAAGCAAATGTCCG
This sequence comes from Macrobrachium rosenbergii, assembly GCF_040412425.1. Classification (NCBI taxonomy): domain Eukaryota; kingdom Metazoa; phylum Arthropoda; class Malacostraca; order Decapoda; family Palaemonidae; genus Macrobrachium; species Macrobrachium rosenbergii. The sequence continues at coordinate 37,841,779 of NC_089747.1, forward strand.
GTGCTTACACAGAGGCAGTACAAAAAGAGGCATGATTCAGTAGCAAAGGCCCTCCACTGGAGCCTGTGCAAGGAACACCAGCTAGCTTGCAGTAATAAGTAGTACCGACACCAACCTGAGGAAGTGATAGAAAACGATCAGGCAAAGATCCTCTGGGACTATGGTATCAGAACAGAGAGGGTGATACATGCCAAGAGACCAGGCATGACGTTGATTGACAAAATCAAGAAGAAAGTATCACTCACTGATGTCGCAATACCATGGGACACCAGAGTAGATGAGAAAGAAAGAGAAAAAAATTGATAAGTATCAAGACCTGAAAAGCTGAATAAGGATATGGAATATGCCAGAGGAAATTGTACCATAATCATAGGAACACTAGACACGATCCCAAGATCCCAGAAAAGGAATCTGGAAAAACTAGATGCCGGAGTAGCTCCAAGACTCACGCAGGGGTGTGTGCTACTAGAAACAATGCACGTAGTGAGAAAAGTGATGGAATCCAAAGGAGGCAGGATGCAACCCGGAACCCCACACTATAAAAACCACCCAGTCGAATAGAATGGCTGAGATAGAAAAAAAAAAAACAATAATAGTTACAGTACTACTACTACTACTACTACTACTACTACTACTACTACTACTACTACTACTACTGCTGCTGCTGCTGCTGCTGCTGCTGCTACTACAACTATTATTATTATTATTATTATTATTATTATTATTATTATTATTATTATTATTATTATTATTATTGTTGTTGTTGTTGGTTTTAAAAGGGAATGTGTTATTTTCTACAAAATTAAACATGTTTATTAAAGTAACAATTTTATTTTATTCATTATACATGTCACTATGTACAGTATATACAGAGAAAAATACCTGACAAAACAAATATTTATAATTAAAATCTAAACATTCAATTAGATATTCTTCAATCGAGTTATACATCATTAACTTTCACGGTGGTAACTTATTTGAGTTTCCATCATTCTACAATTTTTTTTGAAGAGGAAATGTTGCCCAGTCTACCTAAAAAATATATATATCTTTGATTAGTTTCTGGGCATAAATCCTATTTTCATCACTCATAATCCTGAGACCATTGGCTACCACTACACTAAAAGCGGTAGTTTCATCGCTGATCTCGTCCTCCTGTGGTGACATGGTTTTTAATTGATGTAAAGCTTATTCTAGAATATCATTACGTTCGCACGACACGACCTTTTGTTTGATTTGTTTCTCTTCGTTGGCGGTAATGGAGTAGTCCCTTGTTTGGAACTAGCTGATGAGTTAGGTGAATCTTTACGCTTCTGCCCCGTCGCTTCACCTGTTGAAGTTGAAGGGACGGATGCTGCCCTATCGGGTCTTTTGGGTTATCTGATTGGGAGGCAACTAGTGATCTTGGACGCTCACTTCGTTCACTAATTGTCAGCCGAGTTGGGTCGTGGGCAATCTGAAATAGACAATTTGAATTAACATATATCTGCTTTAGATATGTTGAATTGTGTGTGTGTGTTTAAGTGTAATGTGTTTATTCCTGAATAGTTCGATACTGTCAAATTCACAGTCCTATTTCCATTTAGTGATTATGGATAGTTGTTTTGCTGGGGGGTTGGGGGATTCATTAATTTGTTTGATTATAATGTTCTATCTCATCCACCCAAATATATCAGTATAAGAGACCGTTTATTGAATTCACTACAGTTATTGATTATTAGATTATTGATTTACAATAATAAAGTTACTCAATTGCATATATATATATATATATATATATATATATATATATATATATATATATATATATATATATATATATATATATATGTGTGTGTGTGTGTGTGTGTGTGTGTGTGTGTGTGTATATATATATACATACATACATATGTATGTATGTATGTATGTATATCTATTTACAGACCCCTTCAACACCACAGGAATGGAGAATGGTGGGCAATGATTTTTGGAGATTGTGGGATTCCCAAATAGCCTTGGAGCTATCGACGGGAAACATTTCTGTACGGCCACCACCAGGTGTAAGGTCTTATTACTCTATACGTAAATTATAAAGGCACTCACAGAATCATTCTTATGGCTGTTTGTGACCCTTTATCAAATTTCACTTATGTAGATGTGGGTACAAATGGACGTGTATCTGATGGAGGTGTGAGGGAGAACATCGTTCTCAATCAGCATATTGTCAGTCACTGCAGGGATATCAGCTGCCACTGACCGATGAAGTGTTGCCATTTGTCTTCCTGGCGGATGACGCATTTCCTATGATACGCCACATTATGAGGCCATTTCCTTATCAAAGACAAACTCCAAGTGAAACAGTATTTTCCTATCGTGTCTTCAGAGGACGACGGACAGTAAAAACGGATTCGGCATGCTTGTCAATAGGTTTAGAGCATTTCAGTCACCAATCAATTTACCCCCCGAAAATATAAATATGACTGTATTTGCATGCACGGCACTTCATAATTTTTCACATTTAGATGAAATAAATCTTTATTCGCATCCTGAGGTACGACGCCTGATAACTTAAAATCACTCATTCATTTTCATCCTGAGAGGAGTTTAGAAACCGGAAAATACTCTGACGGGACAATTTCACTGGGTGAGTGGCGACAAACTGGAGCAGAGTTGATAAATTTCCAGGCGTTGGGTCGTAATGCAAGCATTGACGGGAAGAATGTGAGGCAGAAAAATATGGAGTATTTTCTCGGTGAAGGATCAGTGTCTTGGTACAATAGATTATTTCATGAGACCGGTAGTGAATAACGTGAATTGTTTTAATGGAATGGTAATTAAAGGTGTATTTATCATATATAACAAGGTAATGCATATATTTATACAATAATAGAAATAAATTTATTTCGTAGTTATTTGTCTATTTTCTACATTCACACTAACAGAGAGAGAGAGAGAGAGAGAGAGAGAGAGAGAGAGAGAGAGAGAGATGCCGATTATTGTCTGCCAGATGCAAGAAATCTCTAAAGAAAACGCTGAAAATTGCTATTATTTTGAACCGTAAACACACACTTAGCTTTGAAATTTACTTAATTAAACACTATATGACTTACCAGCATATCATCAAATGTGACCAAGGTGAGATTAAAATCGGCCAAAAAGTTACAAATTCTGTTAAGATGGCATCGCTTGTCAGAGAGAGAAGAGAGAGAGAGACTATTGTACATTTGTAATAGCGTACAGCACTCACCTCACTGTCAGAATATATATCTCTCTTGATAACTCCTCGCTGTTGTCGAGATTTGACACTGATGTTGGTAGGCTACTGCATCGCCGGAGTTCAGAAATTATAATAAATCGAAACATAAAATTTTGGTGTGTATGGGTCTTCCTTCGCAGCTCCTGATTTCTTCGACATATCAAGTTTACGCATTTCTCTTCGATGCTGACTTGGAAGAAGTGTTATTTTTCGTTTCACCTCTTCTTGCTTCATATTAGCGTCAGTTTTGTTGAGCTCCCGAGTTATTTGTACAAATGATGCAATGCGTGCATCGCGGTCTTTATAAACATCGCTTCTCACGTCCCAAAGGCATGGCTGTTGGTGATATAACTCTGTCAAGCTCAAAGTTAACTCACGAGACCAGCAAACCTTGGACATGTTAAATGTAGGAAATAGCAGAAATGATAGTTCATTGACATTGATGAACAACGTAACTTCGTACGTCAGACAACGACTTCTCTAAACCCATCGCCCCATCTTAATCAGCAACGAGCAAAGCCTCGTTTCTTCGATAATCATACGAAAAAACCGATACAGAACTTTGCTCGGGGTTTCTCCGTTTCTGACGTCACATCCTACAAAGTTCGATCGTGTGGACGTAGCTTAAGAATGGCAAGGTATTCTCGTAGATTTATAAAGTATTTTTCTGACCTCGCTAGTCGCCTGACTGAATTATTAGAGAAGGATGTAAAATTTGTTCGGAATAGCGAGTGCCGGAAGGCATTTGAAAGTTTGAAATCTATGTTAAAAACCTTTCCTTCGTTGCGTTCACCTGATTTTGTTCTCCCTTTTTGTTCATCTATTGATGTAAGTGACCCAGGAATAGGTGCTGTTCTACTTCAGGAAGGCTCCGAAAGAACCTTACTTCACGTCACTTTCTTCGCAAAGAAAGTGTTTACTGTTAAAAAGGAAACCTTGTGCTGTGCTTGGAGATTTTCCCATTTTCTATCTTTGATTTTGTTGTCAGACCTGATGATGGAGATAAGTTACTCCAAAACAGCAGTCATTAATGAATAAAGGATGTTTTTTGTACAAGTACTGGTTTTAATCTTTTTATACATACACACAAACACACATACACACACACACACACACACACACACACACATATATATATATATATATATATATATATATATATATATATATATATATATATATATATATATATATATATATATATATACATACA
>NC_089747.1:37851226-37888726 GCF_040412425.1 Macrobrachium rosenbergii
GTTTTGTTTGGCAGGATTGGGGTGGCATCGGAGGAGAGTGTAATTACAGTGTGTAAAAAAATTTTTTTTTTCTTTCGGGTGAGGAGGTGTAAGGGTTTTTAGCACCTCATTTATTGAGTTTTCTTTCCTGGAACGATCAGAACGAATGTTTCCGGTCGTTTCCCAGTAAGGTTGCTTCACCTCTTGCTTTCTGGAAGAGGTGGAGGTGAGGTGACGACTGTCTGCTCATGTTTGACTGCTTCAGTCAGTATGGGTACAGAGACCTGAACAGGTCATAAGCAGCATGGGGGTTCTGATCAGTCACGTTTCAAGTCTGTAATAGCTATTTGGTTTGGGCTTCGGGACCTGCAGGGTTAAGGACAAGCATCATCATGCTCAGCAGAGCTAGTTTCGTCTGCGTTATGTTGAGAACCACGGCTTCTGATTTGCAGCTTCATCTGTGTTCTCCTGAATGGGAAATGTCTTCAGGAGATATGCTGGGTGGTTCCTCATTTGCGTCATCTCAGCAAGTTACCACGGTTTCCTGGGTGTGGAGTGTTCTGCAGCAATTACTGAAGAGGGTTTTCATGCCTAAGGTTTTCTCCAGGTTTTTTTGTAAATGTTAATTGTACTTGGGAAATTGATGATACTGTGTTTTTGTGGCACAATAATGTGTTAACCCTGATTTTTTTTTTTTTTGGTCCCTTTTTGTTCATTTGTCTTTTTGACAAGGGTATTAAATAATTGTAACCTTTTATGTTGTCCCTTGTTAATCATATTTATTTGTATTTGCAAACTTTCCATATTGAGGTTACTGTAATATTTGTAATGGCATTTTTATGAACTTTTCATTGACTGACCCTGTGCGTGAATTAATTCTTCTTTCCCCTGCTTATAAGGAATGTTTATTTTCGGTTAATGATGTTTTTGCTTAAACGTTTTTGTTGTGCCACTGATTTTTTTTTGTTTGTAAATATTGCATTTAAGCAATTGTAAATTTTGTATAGAATAAATTAGTCTTAAGGTCTCTGTTTTGTGTTACTTAGCTCTACCCTCCTTTGTCTGCCTCATTCGCTGCCAGATTTTCTCAGTCTTGATCTTTTTTTTTATTTTTTTATCTTTTCATATTAGAGATCTTGGCGAACCCAAAAGCGTTCACAACATTTGGGCGACCTTGCCCAGATCGGTTCTGTTTTGTTTGGCAGGATTGGGGTGGCATCGGAGGAGAGTGTAATTACAGTGTGTAAAAAAAACTTTTTTTCTTTCGGGTGAGGAGGTGTAAGGGTTTTTAACACCTAGTTTATTGAGCTTTCTTTCCTGGAACGACCAGAATGATTGTTTCCGGTTGTTTCCCAGTAAGGTCGTTTCACCTCTTGATTTCTGGAAGAGGTGGAGGTGAGGTGATGGCTGTCGGCTTGTGTCTGGCTGCTTCAGTCAGTAAGGGTACAGAGACCTGAACAGGTCATAAGCAGCATGGGAGTTCTGATCAGTCATGTTTGGAGTCTGTAATAGCTATCTGGTTTGGGACTTGGGACCTGCAGGGTTAAGGACAAGCATCATCATGTTCAGCAGAGCTAGTTTTGTCTGGCGAAGCAGTTTCATCTGCGTTATGTTGAGGACCACGGCTTCTGATTTGCAGCTTCGTCTGTGTTCTCCTGAACGGCAGCTTCTGCATTGTGTGTACAGCTTCGGCTGGGGAAATGTCTTCAGGAGGTATGCTGAGTGTTTCCTTATTTGTGTCATCTCTGCAAGTTGCCACGGTTTCCTGGGTGTGGAGTGTCCTGCAGCACTTACTGCAGAGGGTTTTCGTGCCTAAGGTTTTCTCCAGTTTTTTTTTGTAAATGTTAATCGTAATTGGGAAACTGATGATTCTGTGCTTTGTGGCATAATAATGTGTTAACCCTTATTTTTTTATGGTCCCTTTTTGTTCATTTGTCTTTTTGACAAGGGTATTATATAATTGTAACCTTTTATATTGTCCCTTGTTAATTATATTTATTTGTATTTGCAAACTGTCTGTATTGAGGTTATTGTAATATTTGTAATGGCATTTTTATGAACTTTTCATTTACTGACCCTGTGTGTGAATCAAGTCTTCTTTCCCCTATTTATAAGGAATGTTTATTTTCAGTTAATGATGTTATGTCTCAGTAATAGTTTTTCTCTTAATGATTGTTATGTTGATTGTTTGCTTTTTGCTTTATCTGAAGATTTTCAGATTGAATTTGATTGTTTTTGCTTAAAAGTTTTTGTTGTGCCACTGATTTTTTTTTTTTTAAATATTGCATTTAAACAATTGTAAATTTTGTATAGAATAAATTAGTCTTAAGATCTCTGTTTTGTGTTACTTAGCTCTACCTTCCTTTGTCTGCCTCAGTTACTGTCAGATTTTCTCAGTCCCAATCTTTTGTTTATTTTCTTAATTTTTTTTTTTTTAGAGAACTTGTGAACCAAAAGGGTTCATAACAATATATATATATATATATATATATATATATATATATATATATATATATATATATATATATATATATATATATATATATATATATATATGTGTGTGTGTGTGTGTGTGTGTGTGTGTGTGTGTGTGTGTGTGTGTGTGTGTGTGTGTGTGTACCAAGTACCTGGTTACTACACAACTAATCACAGAATTCAAAAGTTTACCTCACTTCAGCCAGATACCTGAACCCTCATAATAAAAATTACGACTGAGTACTCTGTAGGTAATAGTGATCTCTTAAAAAGCATTAATCACGCGAAAAATCAATCTAAGTTTATCCAAACAGGTGTAAGGTATCAACACATCACTCCATCAAACAACTTTAACCCTTTTCCTTGGTCTTAATTCACTTCAGCAAAACTAAAGGAACAAAACATGTTTATCACTTTGCCTCATGCACACAATTAATCCTGTTCACTGGTGATCAAAAAATGAAACACTGTTTTTAAACATTTTAAATACAAAATTTTATTTTTAAATTTAAAATTTTTAACTAGATGTCACAATCTGAAGAAATTTACCAAAACTTGAAAACAACACAAAATATAATTAATTTTTTTAATAAATTACAAAGGTTAATTTATCAAGAAATTTAATTAATCAAGCAAAATTTAAACTATTAAGAATTGCTCAAGATTTGAAAAGAAAATCTTAGTAAATAAAAATCTAATCAGGTATGCAATGTTAAATTATTAAGAAATACTTAAAATGCTAAGTAAATAAATGTTAAATCACCAGTATGTAAAACGTGAAAAATTAAGAGATTGCAAACACAAGAACACATAAAAATATACAAAATATTTACCAATAATAATTTCCCTAAGGCAAAAATTTCTCATGTTAATAAGAAGTAAAATGAGTAAAATTCTCTTTACCTTAAACAAACTTGTGAAAACTTTTGTAAAATCACCTGAAATGCAGCTGCTTGAGATTCACAAAACACACTTCTGACAGGTGCCATTACACACTTTTCCTGCATTCAGATCTCAAAAGCTAAAATTAATACCAGTGACCACACAAATATTTTACGTTAACAACTTCTCTCTTTTGAAGAAATGGAGAAGAGAGAGAGAGAGAGAGAGAGAGAGAGAGAGAGAGAGAGATTGGGAACCACATGAATGGTCTCTGAAATCAGAAATGAGCAAACTTTTAGATTCCAGTTAGAAACAAAACAGTCAGATGACGTCACTTCTTGAGCAAAACGTTTTGGTGCCAAAACTAATGCGTTAGTACAAGGACATGATCAGAGCAATGCAATCTTACAAAACATGATGTAATTGATCAAGACGTGCATTTACTCTCAAAAAGGCATACATGACCCAAGCAGAAAATTGTATGGGACGAAGCTCTTAATGAAATCTTAACGCGATCAAACCAGACGGCAACTGGCTAATCATTAATGGCATGTTTTTAAAACAAAACAAATAACTGAAGTTGGTTTTTGGAACAGTGCATGAAACATTGCAAAATCATTAGTCTTTTCTTGTATGAGACAAAATCTTAAACGACTTTATTGCTATTCTCTCTCTTGTAAACGCATTATCTTTCGCTATGAAAACTGAATGAAAACACATCAGTTCTAACTCGAATCTCTCTTTCCCTCTACTATAGTATTATCAAGAAAGATACTATTAATTATAAATTACATTGTTAAGTTATCTTAATCACTAACTCTTTTGAGCTCTGACACTACACTACGTACGGCACTTCAACAGCTATTATCATTACACAGAACACATGACAACCAGAACAGTAAATATATAAAAATCATGGAAAGGTATACATTTTACAAGGCAACATCATGAAGTTCCTCCTCCCAGAAGATTAGTTATCCCTGGTTTGAATCCAGCGATTCACTATGGGATAAATAATCTGTTATGACATTATCTTTTCCTGAAATTTGTTTCATTTTTACATTATACAATTGCAGGCAGAAAGACTACCTGGTCATTCTCTGATTGTTATTTTTTCATCATATTGATGAATGAGATAGGGTTGTGGTCAGACAACACTAAAATTTCTTCATTCCTAGGTCGGTTCACATGCACTTCAAACTTTTTCAATGCCGTAATTAATGCTAATGTTTCTTTTTCAATCGTAGAATAATTTTTCTGACGCTTTTTCAACTTTGAAGACATGAAACACACTGGATGTAGAATACTGTTGTTATCTTCTTGAAGTAGAACAGCGCCAATTCCACAGTCGGATGCATCAACTTGTATTACAAACTTCTTATTGAAGTCTGGATCTTGAAACACTGGTCTTGAAATTAAAATGCCTTTAACCTTCTCAAATAATTCTTGACATTACGGAGTCCAAAGAAACTTTGTTTTCGGACAGCTTAAGTCAGTTAAGGGAACTACTACAGCTGGGAAATTAGGACAGAATCAACTATAAAATCCATCCACGCCCAAAAGTCTTTGTGGCTGTTTCCTGGTAGTAGGGGCCGGGTAGCTGTTTCCCTAGTAGTAGTGGGGGGGGATAGTCTTATGGATACCTTCTACATTAGCATTAACAGGAGTGAGAAGACCTTTTCCAACTTCAAATCCCAGATACTGAACCGTTGCCTTTCCAAACTCACTTTTTTGTAAGTTGATTGTTAGTCCTGCTTCCCGTAGTTTCTTGAACACTTTCCTTAAAATCTTCAGATGTTCTTCGCATGTATTAGAATAAATCACAATGTCATCAAGGTATACACCCACTCCTTCTATGGATCCTAACTGTTGATCCATCACTCATTGGAATGTTACAGGTGTATTTATCAGACCCAAACGGCAAAACAGTGTATTGATACAGCCCAAATGGAGTAATGAAAGCTGACAACAATTTAGCATTCTCATCTAAGGGAATCTGATAATATCCTTTCAACAAGTCTATCTTGGAAACAAATTTGGTTTGCCCAATATTATCAAGTAATTGATCTATAAGAGGCAAGGGATAATTATCAGCCACACTTAAAGATTTCAGTTTCCTATAATCAGTACACATTCTAAATGAGCCATCTGGTTTCTTCACTAACACGCACGGAGAACTATAATGACTTGAACTGAGCTCTGCTAATCCATGCTGCAATAAATACCACACTTCTTTCTTCAAAATACCTCAATGAAAAGGTGATAAGCGATAAGCTCTCTGTTTAAAAGTTTTTCCATCCTCTCTGATCTTTGTCTCATGCTTTGTCAGATCAGTACGCCTAGGTGCATCTGCAAAAATTTCAGGGAATCCTTGAATCACCTCACTTAATTCACCATTTTGCTCAACACTCACGTTTTAGTTTATCCTCCAAATTTTCCAATATTGAAGAAAATTGTTCATCTTGCTTTCAGCTCCCAATTCGTAGAAATCCTCGTCCTCTGTAGATGAAGTTTTCTGTGTTATTGACACTGTTTCAGTTTTAGTCTCTGAGAAGTAAGGTTTCAAAACATTCATATGTATCTTCCTCTGTTGTTTACTTCTTCCTGGTGTTTCATTTATATAAGTTCGATCACTTAACTTCTCTATTATCCTATTGGTAAGGGGAAATCTTTTCACTGGTAAGAACACTAGTACTTGCCGTCCTACACTAAAATTTCTTAGCTTAGTCTTAGCATTATATCTTCTTTTCATTTTCTCTTGACTTAATTTCAGATGTTCTAAAGAGAATTTTCTAATTTCTCTTAACCTTTTCCTCAAATTCTTCACATATTCTCCTTGGATTTCCTCTTGATTTTCTTCCCAGTTCTCTGCAAGAATCTTCAATGGACCTCTCACATCTCGACCAAAAATCATCTGATTAGGTGAACATCCCACGCTCTCCTGATAAGCATTCCTAACTTCAAATAACATCAAGGGTAAACATGCATCCCATTCTCTTCCCGATTCATAACAATATTTTGTTAACATCCTTTTCAAAGTCTGGTGGAACCTCTCCAAGGTTCCTTGAGTCTCTGGAAGATAAGCAGTTGATAACTGTTGTTTCACTCCTAAATAGTTCATTACATCCTGGGACAATTTTGAAGTAAAGTTCGGTCGTCTATCACTTTGCACAACTTCTAGTATTCAAAACTTGGAGAAAAACTCCACCAACTTCTCAGCAATTACCTTTGCATTTATACTGCTTACAGGAATCGCCTCAGGATACCTAGTCACTGCACACATTAATGTCAACAGATATTCATTTCCTTTCTTTATTTTCAGAAGCTGCTCAACCACATCTATAATCACCTTGGTAAAGGGTTCAACTCTAACTTCTATGAGTTGTAGGGGGGGTTTCTGAATAGTTTCACTCTGTTTTCCAGCTATCTGGCAGGTGTGAAATTCTCGACAGAACCTGCTACCATCCTTGTGAAGTCCAGGCCAGAAAAAATACTTCATAATCTTCTCAACAGTCTTCCTGATTCCCATATGTCCAGACTTGTGAGCTACTGCTACCACTTGATTCCTCAATGGATATGGAATCAAAATTTGATGATATTCACCCAATTCAACATTTCGTAGTATATCTGCAGGTCGATGCCTCCTCATTAACAACCCTTCCTTTAGATAATAACAGGTAGGAGTTTGTTGCATCTCTTCTTGATTAACAACTCTGAAGAACAAATCAGCCAACGTTGTATCCTTCTTCTGCAGTTCCATTAGCTTCTCTCTAGTCACTTGACCAGCTTCAAAGGATGAACTCTCAATATCTGCTAACTCTGCTACTATAGTTTCACTACTATCATCAGGAACACTCTGACTACTCTGAGTCTGTTCAAGAACAACAGGATCTTCTTCTTCTTGGGAAACCTCTTCATTACTAACACTAGGTGAAACTTCATATTCCTGGAACAGCTCTTCTAAGTTCAAAGATCCTTCACTTGATCCTTCTGGTGCAGGTAAATCCTTAGTTTCTTCACTTGCAGATGTAGTTCTCTTCATACTCCTGGTAGTTACACAACTTGGAAACAGGTGGGGGTTTTTCTTCTCTAAATCTACTGTAGGACTAATCCTAAACGGTTTGTCTGTCACTACAGGACAAGGAACAAATGGTACACTACCTACTTTATCACCCAGTAAAACATGTACACCTTCAACAGCTAGTGAGTAGTTTACAGTAGAATCAATATTCCCTGTCACCAATTCACATGACAGGTGCAAACGGCATACATGAGTTACCTCTTCCCCTCCTATACCCTTCAAAATAACTGAGTCTCCTGTAAGATTCTTCTCCAACTGTGGGTGAGCACCTTGAACCACCACACTATGGTTACTCCCAGTATCATGTAATACCTTGACTGGTACCTGCACACTCCCTCCTTGAGTTGTCAGCATACCTTCATAGACATATGACTTAAAAGACTCCAAGCTGCTCAGCCACTCACTGCTTGAAGTTACATTTCCACAGTTGATAAACAAACTCTCAGCTTGTTTAGTCTCAGTCTTCCCAACTGTCTCAGTCTTTCCCACACTGTTCTTAATAGTTTGGTTCACCCAATTACCTTTAACCACTTGACCAACTGGCTTGGTCTGCTGTTGTGTCTGATAAGTCTCGACTGTAGTATCCTGCTCTTCCACACTTGAAGCAGACAACATTTAGTCTTCTGTATCTGTCTTGAGAAACTGGATGATGAGGATTTAACATTCAATTGCTGAGGGGGATTATCTGGCTTTATACTGGCATTACCACTAGAGGGATTCCCAGTAGTAATATTTCTTAAATTTGGATGAGACTTGAAACTTGTGTGTTCTTGGTTCTGGTACTTGACATTATAGTTCCTTTTGCTACAAATAATGTCATAATCTTCACTCAATGTAGCAGTTTTGTCAAGTTTCTTAACCTCTATCTCTCTCTTAAATAAGCTCTTATGTGTTCAGGAATTCCTCTAAGATATTGTTCAAGGACAACCAACTCCTCAAGTTCGTCCATAGATTTAACTTTAGCAGCCTCCAATCATCGTTTGAAACATCTCTTTACTTTGTAGGCATAATCCAAGAAAGTCATCTTGTCATCCTTTCTCAGAGATCTGAATCTTTCATTGTAATATTGAGGGGTCATCTGGTAAACTTGTAGCACATTGTGTTTGAGTACCTTGTACTCTTTACACTGATCAGCTGATAAGGCTAAATAGGCATTTCTTCCTTTCCCAAGGAGAACACTCTGTAACAAGGCTGACCATTTATTTTCTGGCCACCCCGTACCTGAAGCCACTTTTTCAAAGTGATCAAAAAACTCACCTGGGCCTTCTTCTCTAAACTATGGAATTAGCTTCTGCACTCTTACTACATCAAATACAGGATCTGAATTACCTTGGGTAGGGTTAGACGGTGTTGCAAGTAATGTGGATCGAGATTTTATAAACTCCATCTCCCTTTCATGTCCTGTTCTTTCTCTTTCTTCTTCTGCTTCTCTTTCTCTTTTCTCCCTTTCCTCTCTTGCTCTTTCTCTTTCTTCTCTTTCTCTTTCTTCTTCTGCTGCTTTTTCTTCTCCCCTTTCTTTTCTTTCTCTTTTCTATCTGTCTTCTCTTTCTCTTTCTGCCTGCATTTTCTCTCTTTCAGCCTGCAACTTCAGGTTAATCAAACTTTCTTCTCTTTGCTCTCTTTCTTTTTCTGCTTGCATTTTCAGCTTAATCAAGATTTCTTCTGCAGCTATGCATCTAAGCTCTACCTCTGCATCACTTTTCGCTTTCTTTTGCTCTTGCTTATTTATAAATTCTGCCTCAACTGCATTCATCAACTCTTGTGCCTCTCCTAACTTTCATCTATTTACCAGAGTCCATCAATGCTTGGATTGTAATGCAACTGATTTGTGCCTTAATCATACCACTAGACACATTACCCACACATGCCACTGCTAAAACAGTCCACTGTGCCTTAGTCAGGTTGGATTCAGATAACTCTTGGATGGATGGAGCTGCTAAAAATTCTTGAACATTGAACAGGTCCATTTTCTCTAAGTTACTCAACTAAATAATTCACAATACAATGCAAAAAATAACCATGTGGTCACTCTTCTATCAAAAAATCTATCCCTAACACCACCAGTATAAACCATTAACAAGAGTGATGTTTTGTTTTGTTCCCAGGTCTGGCCACCAGAATTTTTGTATTCTTATTGTCACGATGTGCACCAAGTGCCTGGTTATTACACAACTAATCACAGATTTCAAATATTTACTTCACTTAAGCCAGATACCTAAACTCTTATAACAATTAAAATTACGATTGAGTACTCTAAAGGCAAAAACTCATTAATCACATGAAAAATCAAACTAAGTTTATCAAAACAAGTGTGAGGTATCACTCCTTCAAACAACTTTAACTGTTTCCCTGGTCTTAATTCACTTCAGCAAAACTTAAGGAACAAAACATGTTTATCACTTTCCCATATGCTCACAGTTAACCCTATTCACTGGTGGTTAATAAATGAACCACTGTTTTTGAAAATTTTAAATACAACCTTTTATTTTTAAATTTAAAATTGACAACTAAAATTTCAGTCTGAAGAAATTCACTATTACTTGAAAAAAAAATTAATTCTTGAGTTAAATTACAAAGGTTAATTTTCAAGAAATTAAATCAATCAAGCAAAATTTTAACTATTAAGAATTACTCAAGATTTGAAAAGAAAATCTTAGTAAATGAAAATTAAGTCAATTATGCAATGTTAAATTATTAAGAAATATTTAAAACGCTAAGTAAGTAAATGTTAAATCACGAATATATAAAACATGAAAAATTAAGAGATTGCAGACACAAAGAACACACAAAAATACACAAAATATCTACCAATAATAGTTTCCGTTAGGTAAAAATTCTCTCAATATACCTTATTATACCATGATAATAATAAGTAAAATTCACTTTATCTTACACAAACTTTTGAAAACTTTTGCAAAATCACCTGAAATGGAGCTGCTTGAGATTCACAAAACACACTTCTGACAAGCTCAGTTACATACTTTTCCTACATTCAGATCTCAAAGGCTAAAATTAATACCAATGACCACACAAATATTTTACGTTAACAACTTTTCTCTTTTGAAGAAAGAGAGAGAGGAAACCACTGGAACAGCCTTTGAAATCAAAATAAGAAAACTTTTAGATTCCAGTTAGAAACAAAACAATCAGATGACATTATTTCTTGAGCAAAACGTTTTGGGGCCAAAACTAACATGTTAGAACAATACGTAATCAGAGCAATGCAATCTTACAAAACATGATGTAATCTATTGAGACATGTGCATTTACTCTCAAAAAGGCATACGTGACTCAAAAAGAAAATTGTATGGGATGAAGCTCTTAATGAAATCTCAAAATGGTCAAAACAGATGGCAGCTGGCTAATCATTAATGGCATGTTTTTAAAAAAAGACGAAGAACCGAAGTTGGTTTTTAGAACAGTACATGAAACATTGCGAAATCGTTAGGCTTTTTCTCATATGAGATAAAATCTTACACGACTCTATCGGTATTCTCACGCTTGTCAATGCGTTATCTTTCACAATGACAACTAAATCAAAACACATCTGTTCTAGCTCAAATCTCTCTTTCCCTCTAATATGCTTATATCAAGAAAGATACTATTAATTCTAAATTATGTTGTTAAATTATCTAAACCACCAACACTTTAGAGATCTGACACCACTGCATTCGACACTTCAACAACTATTATTATTACACAGAACACATGACAACCAGTTCAGTAAATATATAAATATCATGAAAGATAACATTTTATATATATATATATATATATATATATATATATATATATATATATATATATATATATATATATATATATACAGTATTGTGTGTGTGTGTGTGCAAATATATTATATATATATATATATATATATATATAATATATATATAATATATATATATATCCTATATATAAATTTGTGCACACACACATAATAACCATATATATATATATAGCAATATATGATATATATATATATATAATATATATATATATATATATATAAATATATATATATATATAAATGTATGTGTGTGTGTACATGTGTTTATGATATATATAGCATATATATATATATATATATATATATATATATATATATATATATATATATATATATATATATATATATATATATATATATGAATGTATATATATATATATATATATATATATATAAATGTGTATATTGTGTGATATATATATATATATATATATATATATATATAAATATATATATATATATAGTATATACATATATATATATATATATATAATTTATATATATATACATATATATATATATATATATATAAATATATATATATATATATATATATATATATATATATATATATATACATATATAAATATATATATATATATATATATATATATATATATATATATATATATATATATATATATATATATATATATATATATATATATATATATATATATATATATATATATATATATATATATATATATATATATATATATATATATATATATATATCTATATATATATATATATATATATATATATATATATATATATATATATATATATATATATATATATATATATATATATATATATATATATATATATATATATATATATATATATATATATATATATATATATTTATATATATATATATATATTTTAAAGCCCTCCTTTAATAAACTAAAATAAATATATATTCTTTATATATATATATAAATATATATATATAATTGATATATATATATATATATATATATATATATATATATATATATATATATATATATATATATATATATATATATATATATACAGGTGTTTGAAATTAGAGCCCCCCACACTTCAGCATAAACTAAAATTGATATGGACAAAAACAAATGTAATTCAGAACAGGTATTTATTTAAGTTTCTCTCAGAGTATTTAATATTTTGTGTGGCCTCAATCTGCCTGTACCACAATCTGCATTCTTGAGGGGTATGATTTCAGCAAATCGCAAAAAAGCTGAGACTCAAACTCCATTTCCCTGAGCACTTCGGTCACCTCTCTTTGCAGGTCGTCGAGGCTTGGTATACCATCATAGTTCACTGTGCGCACTTCAACACGATCCTTTAAGATACTACCAATGTTTTCACACACATTAAGGTCAGGGGAGCCACCTTGAAATTCACTTGACGAGAAAAATCTATACCACTGTTTCGAAGCAGCTCCTGTGTCTGAAGAGCCTTGAAACATGGTGCCTTATCATGCAAAAATGTGATTTCTTCAACTGATAACATTTTCAGGATCTTTGAGGAAAGGAAATACTCCACCAGTACGCACAGTTTCTTTGAAGTGTTCAACATTCCATGACTGTCCTTTTTCTTTGATGAACCACATTAACCGTTTGGCTGTGAAACAGAGAAAAATTCCCAAACATTCAGGAAATTTCACAACCTGGCGATAGTACAAACGTCATCGCTGATATCATCAACTTTGCAGCCCAAATGATGTCATTTTTATGATTTAAATTTCCTGACTGTGTAAATGAAGAATAAATCTGATGCAGCAACATGGAGAAAGTCAGCTTCATCCCAATCTTTAAGAAATGAACCACAAAACCATGCACAGTCTTCTCACTGTTGCTGAGTGATGTTGGGCTTGCTGATAACATGAAATGGCTTGATATCAGATTTTTCAACTCACGATATACAGTACTATAACTTATCTTCTTTCCCCTTTTTGTTTCTGGTTCAAGCACCAATTTATGTAAAGACTTTCTTGGTCTACCCACTGCCTCAACTATGTCTTTTGACTCCTGAGGAAGGACTTCAAGCCTTATAAGATTCTCACTCTTTTCACGATGACAGTCATATGGATTTTTGTTCCACTTTCTATTAACAAAGGATTCATCTCTTTTAATGTATTTAGCTATCCAGGAAAGTGAAATGAAGGATGCACCAGCACCCCTGGCTTCTCTGAAGGCTATAGATCAGATTCGGTCAATCCATCTGATTTCCTCCGAGTCATTAGCCATGGCTGTATCTAACTCCATCACTCAGTCTGAAAATACAAGAAGTGTAAAATGAAAAATAGCTTAATAGCTAGGGAAGTTAGCAGAAAACTTCATAGCTTTCCATAAGCTCTAATTTCAGAAACATGAAGTTTATATATATATATATATATATATATATATATATATATATATATATATATATATATATATATATATATATATATATATATATATATATATATATATATATATATATATTATATATATACACACATATATATACATATATGTATATGACTATTTATCACATCACCGTGATTCATATACAATCAGAAAGCTACAAACACCCTTTAATATCAATTCACTTTACCTATAATATATTTTCATATATGTTACCACTTTTGGGAATTTTAGTTGATAATAATTCCACCGTCTGTGTTTGAGGTCGAACCAGCGACGGACAAGGAATCAGGACTACAGTTTTGCATAACTGGAAATCGGCCACAAGAGATGTTTAAAGGACGTTTGTAGCTTTCTGATTATATATAATATAAATCTTATATATATATATATATATATATATATATATATATATATATATATATATATATATATATATATATATATATTCTTATATATATATTTACATATATATATATACATATATATACATATATATATATATATATATATATACAGTTATATATATATATATATATATATATATTATATATATATATATTATAAAATAAATACACCTTTATAATCGTACGCTAATAGCTTATTATATAACGGATATATATATACATATATATGATATATGTTATATATATTCAGTATATATATATATATATATATATATATATGTATATATATTATATCATATATATAATATATATAAATTTATATAATATATGTATACTATATATATATAGTATATATATATATATATATATACATATAAGCTTTGATTAGCTGAGGCTCGAAGTATACATCATAAGGAAGCAGTAAGGGAAAAATTCATCCTCATCATCTACAGTTTATTTTCAATGCCGACGTTTCGCGGAGAATTCCAAGTCGCATTTTTTCAAGGCTATAAAATATAATATAATTTATGAACATCAATAACACATTAATGCAATGGCAACAAATTTATGTAGTAAAAATGTTTAAAACAAAACACCTCATTCCAAGACAAGTTAATAATAAGTAAAGTTTTGTTCACTAAGATCTTAAAAACTCCTTTTAAAATTATTGAATTGATTGGAATGAGGTGTTTTGTTTAAATATTTTTACTACATAAAAGAGTTATGCCATATTATTAATGTGTTATTGATGTTCTGTGTAAATTATATTATATTTTATTCTTTGAAAATACGATTTGGAATCTTCAACAAAAACGTCATAGCATTGAAAATAAACTGTAGATGATGAAGTTTAGGACTGACAGAGTGAGGACCAGGTGGAAGAAAATGGAACTTTGATGTATGTATATGTTATATATATATATATATATATATATTTATATGTTGTATATATATATATATATATATATATATATATATATATATATATATATATATATGGAATACTATATATACATATATATATATATATATATATAAATATATATATATATATTCATGAAGTTGCCTTGTAATATGTATATCATCCCAAAGTTTTTATATATTCACTCTTCTATTTATCATGTGTTATGTGTAACAGCAAAAATTATTGAAATATCATATGTAGTGTAGTGTGAGATCTCAAAAGAGTTAGTGATTAAGATAACTTAACAGCATAATTTGGAATTAATAATACATTTTTAATAGTAACACTGTATATGAGCAATGTGTGTGTCCTAGCAAAAGGCCTGTTTCACTTCAACTGTCATTGCGAAAGATAAAGCGCTGACAGAGCAAGAGAGCAATCGCTGCTCTGTTATGGAAACCAACTCAGGTTTTTCGTTTTGTTTTAAAAACATACCATTCATAATTAGCCAATTACAGTCTATTTTGATTGTGTTAAGATTTCTGTAAAAGCTTTGTCCCATATGAGAAGTAGACAAATGATTATGCAATGGTACATACATTGCTCCGATCACGTATTGTTCTGATTGCATCCCATATGATTTTTTTTATCACTTATGCCCTTTTCAGAGTGAAAGTACATGTCTCGATTGGTTATGTTATGTTTTTTAAGACTGCAGTTCAAAACATTTTGCTTCCTTCTTCTAGAACTTTCTCTTGTATCTCATTCCCAAAATGCCTTAATGACGTCATCTGATTCTTTCATTTCCTACTGGAATCCTAAAATTTATTCTTTTTGATTTGAGAGACCATTAGCATTGGTCCTCTCTCTCTCTCTCTCTCTCTCTCTCTCTCTCTCTCTCTCTTCAAAAGAGGGAAATTATTAACGCAAAGTGTAAGTGTGGTCACTGGTATTAATATTAGCTTTTGAGATCTGAATTTAGGAAAATTGTATATTCGTAACGGTGCTTGACAGAAAAGTGTGTTTTGTAAATTGAAAGCAGCTGCATGCCCAATGATTTTACAAGGGTTTTTCACAAGCTTGTGCAAGGTAAAGTGAATTTTAATTATTATTACCATGGTATGCTAAGGCATGATGAGAGAATTTTTGTGTTGGTGAAATTATTATTGATATATCTTTTGCATATTTTTGTGTGTTATTGTGTTTGTAATCTCTTGATTTTTCACATTTTATATATTAGTGATTTAACATTTATTTATTAAGCATTTTAAATATTTCTTGATAATTTAACATTGCATACTTGATTTAGTTTTCATTTATTAAGATCTTCTTTTTGAAATCTTGAGTAATTCTTGAAAATTTAAATTTTGCTTGATTAATTTAATTTCTTGATAAATTAAAGTTTTGTGATTTAGGTTTCTTTAATAATTTAACTCAACAATGTATTAAATTTTTGTGTTGTTTTCAAGTAATAGTAAATTTTTCAGATTGTGAATTCTAATTATGAATTTTGAACTTAGCATTAAACTTTTGTATTTGAAATTTTTAAAAACAGTGTTTCATTTATTAACCACCAGTGAATAGGATTAATTGTGTGCATAAAGCAAAGTGATAAACATGTTTTGTTCCTGTAGTTTTGCTGAAATAAATTAAGACCAGGGAAACAGTTAAATTTGTTTGATGGAGTGATCCCATTTACGCTAGTATATTTCTTGTTTAATTGTTGATACCTTACACTTATTTTGATAAACTTAGTTTGATTTTTTATGTGATTAGTAAGTTTGTTAAGGGATCACTGTTACCTTTAGAGTACTCAGTCATAGTTTTTATTTTTATGAGAGTTCAGGTATCTGGCTGAAGTGGGGTAAATTTTTAAATCTGTGATTAGCTGTGTAATAACCAGGTATTTTGTACACATCGTGACAATATTTTTGGTGCCCAGAACCAGAAACAAAACAAAATATCACTCTCGTTTATGGTTTATAGTGGTGGTGTTAGGGGTATATTTTGATAGGAGAATGACCACATAATTATTTTTGTATTATATTATGCATTATTTAGTTGAGTACTTAGAGAAAGTGGCTCTGTTCGATGTTCAGAAAATTTTAGCAGCCATCCATCCAAGAGTTATCTGAATCCAACCTGACTAAGGCACAGTGGACAGCTTTGGCAGTGGCATGTGGGGTAATGTGTCTAGTGGTATGATTAAGGCACAAATCAGATGTATTGCAATCCAAGCATTGATGGACTCTGGTAAAACAGATGAAGAGTTAGGAGAGGAACAGGAGTTGTTGAATGCAGCTGAGGCAGAATTTATAAATAAGCTAAGAAAGAAAAGAAAGAGAAGAAGAAAGAACAGCAGAAGAAGAAAGAGAAAGACAAGAGAAGAAAGAGAAAAAGGAAGACATGAAAGGGAGATGGAGTTAATAAAAGCTCGATCCACATTACCTGCAACACCATCTAACCCTATCCAAGGTAGTTCAGACCCTGTATTTGATGTAGTATGAGTGCAGAAGTTAATCCCAAAGTTTACAGAAGCTCCAGATGCATTTTATGATCACTTTGAAAAAGTGGCTTCAGGTATGGTATGGCCAGAAGATTAATGGTCAGTCTTGTTACCAAGTGTTCTCATTGGTAAAGGAAGAAGTGCTTATTTAGACTTATCAGCTAATCAGTGTAAAGAATACAAGGTACTCAAACATAATGTGCTACAAGTTTACCAGATGACCCCTGAATATAACAATGAAAGATTCAGATCTTTGAGAAAGGATGACAAGATGATTTTCTTGGATTAGCCTATGCCTGAAACTGTATAATGTAATAGGGAAACACATTTCAGGAAAAGATAATGTCATAGGAGATTATTTATCCCATTGTGAATCGCTGAATTCAAACCCTGGATAACTAACCTTCTGGGGGGGAAGAATTTCGTGATGTTGCCTTATAGTTTTGATATATTCACTCTTCTATTTATAATGTGCTATGTGTAATAGTACTAATTGTTGAAATATCATATGTAGTGTAGTGTCAGATCCCAAAAGAGTTAGTGATTAAGATAACTTAACAGTGTAATTTAAAATTGATAATACATTTTCAATAGTAATGTAGTATATGAGCAACATTTGTGTGTCGTAGCAAAAGGCTTGTTTCACTTCAATTGTCATCACGAAAGATAAAGCACTGACAGGTTGAGATAACAATCGCTGCTCCATTCTGGAAACCAACTCAGGGTTTTCGTTTTGTTTTTAAAACATGCCATTCATAATTAGCCAGTTATAGCCTGTTTTGATCATGTTAAGATTTTTGTAAAAGCTTTGTCCCATACAAGAAGACAAATGATTTCACAATGTTACATACATTGCTCTGATCACATATTGTTCTGGTCACATCCCATATGATTTTTTATTTTTGTTTGAATCACGTATGCCCTTTTAAAAGTAAGATTACATGTCTCAATCAATTACATCATGTTTTGTAAGATTACAGTTCAAAACGTTTTGCTTCCTTCTTCTAGAAATTTCTCTTGCATCTTGTTCCCAAAATGCCTTAATGACACCATCTGATTCTTTCATTTCCTACTGGAATCCTAAAATTTATTCATTCTGATTTGAGAGACCGTCAGTATTGGTTCTCTCTCTCTCTCTCTCTCTCTCTCTCTCTTCAAAAGAGGAAAATTATTAACACAAAGTGTAAGTGTGGTCACTGGTATTAATCTTAGCTTTTGAGATCTGAATTCAGGAAAATTGTATATTTGTAATGGCGCCTGACAGAAAAGTGTGTTTATGAATCGAAAGCTGCTTGTCCTGTGATTTTACAAAGGCTTTCACAAGCTTGTGTAAGGTAAAGTGAATTTTACTTATTATTACCAAGGTATAATAAGGTATATTGAGAGAATTTTTGCATTGGTGAAATTATTATTGATTAATCTTTTATGTGTTTTTGTGTGTTATTGTGTTTATAATCTCTTGATTTTTCACATTTTATATATTGGTGATTTAACATTTATTTACTCAGCATTTTAAATATTTCTTAACAATTTAACATTGCATACTTGATTTAATCTTCATTCATTAAGATTTTCTTTTTAAATCTTGAGTAATTCTTGATAGTTTAAATTTTGCTTGATTAATGTAATTTCTTGATAAATTAAAGTTTTGTGATTTAGTTTTCTTTGATAATTTAACTCAACAATGTATTAAATTTTTGTGTTGTTTTCAAGTAATAGTAAATTTTTCAGGTTGTGAATTCTAATTATGAATTTTGAATTTAACAATAAATTTTTGTATTTTAAATTTTTAAAAGCAGTGTTTCATTTATTAACCACCAGTGAATAGGATTAATTGTGTGCATAAGGCAAAGTGATAAACATGTTTTGTTCCTGTAGTTTTGCTGAAATAAATTAAGACTAGGGAAACAGTTAAAGTTGTTTGATGGAGTGATGCCCTTTTACTCTAGTATATTTCCTGTTTAATTGTTAGTACCTCACACTTGTTTTGATAAACTTATTTTAATTTTTCGTGTGATTAGTTTGATTTTTCCTGTGATTAGTAAGTTTGTTAAGGGATCACTGTTACCTTTAGAGTACTCAGTCATAATTTTTATTATTATGAGAGTACAGGTATCTGTGGAAGTGAGGGTAAGTTTTTTGAAATCTGTGATTAGCTGTGTAATACCAGGTACTTGAACACAAATGACACACACACGCACACACACACATATATGTATATATATATATATATATATATATATATATATATATATAGCATATATATATATATATATATATATATATATATAAAAATATATATATATATATATATATATATATATATATATATATATATATATATATATATATATATATATATATATATATAGCAAAGAGTATATATATATATATATATATATATATATATATATATATATAAAGTATATATATATATATATATATATATATATGTATATATATATATATATATATATGTATATGTATATATATATATATATATATATATATATATACATATATATATCTCAGGTATATACATATGTCTATATATACATTGTTATATATATATGTATATATACATATATATATATAGTACATATATATACATATACATATATATATATATATATATATATATATATATATATGTATACATATATATATATATATATATATATATATATATATATATATATATATATATATATATATATATATATATATATGTATATATATATAGTTATAGTATATATATATATAGTTATATATATATATATATATATATATATATATATATATATATATATATATATATATATATATATATATATATATATATATATATATATTATATGTGTGTGTGTGTGTGTGTACATACATTACATATATATATATATATATATATATATTATATATATATATATATATATATATATATATATATATATATATATATATATATATATATATATATATGTATATACAGTGTATATATATACATACAAATATCATACATACATATACAGTATATATGTAGAATCCCCAGTCACTTTTACAGACAATATATGTACTTTAATAGCCACACGCCTCATATCTCTGGATGCACGTGCTTTGGGATAGCAAGCTTAGGCTGATGAAGCCGAAAATATTCAGACGGAGCCGAAGAGCTCAGGAATGGCGGTCGCGAGAATCGAACCCGCATTACCACATTCACAATGCGGCCTGATTCTCGCGACCGACATTCACAGGCTCTTCAACTTCTTTCCGTCTGGATATTTTCGCTTCGTAGCGCGCTACAGTCCAAAAAAAAAGCGCGAAGAATTCGAGAAGTTAAGAGGGCATTGTGGCTATTAGAATTACATATATGTGTATATATATGTTTATATGTATTATGTCGTCCTCTAGATTAAAACCCTCCATATTAAAACAACACTTCTCTAATCTTCTAAACCTCTTCTACTACAGAAAAATTGAAAGTAGACATTCAGAAGAATAAAAAATAGTTGTCTTAAATAGTGGATGCCAAATGTGCATCAGTATAGAATTAAATGCTTATGGGAAAGTGTGTCCCAAAAGTTTATCATTTGCGCATGTGTGCGGATTTGTCTGTGTTTGCGTGTGTGTGTGTGTGTGTGTAAAGTAGAATGGACATAAATTGTTACAATTATTTAGTGAACGTTTTCAACATTACAACGACATCTTGCCTACACGTCTTTATGTGTTAATGACAAGAGAAATGGCTCTATCTCCAGATGCATTTCATTCATTACAAACTCAGCTATTTTGATACAGATTCTAGTTTCGTTTGAAATTTCATTATGAAGTAGTAATTTTCCATGAGCCAATAGGTCTTACATTTGTCACTGAAAGTCTAACATCCAAGAATGGCAACAAACCCTCGGAGAGTCTTCTTTATTAGCCACAAGGAGTAACCCCGTCAGCAATGATTTTTTGTAACCTTCAGTTTTCCTTTGAATATCGGGAACTATGCTATTTCATGGTAAAAGACAGTACTGTTGCTCGTTATCAGCAGGGATCATAATATTAATTTTCAACATAAGAATTCAGTGTTCTACTCAAGCAGTCCCAAGCTGAATATGGCTAAGTGGAGGAGAATGACATATTAGTGACAAATATTAACCACTTCACTTGAAGGTTCGATTATCAAGCATGATAATGGTTTATCTTTATTTTCAACAAAATCTATTCATTCAAGTAATAGGTTTAGTAAAAATTACATATGGTCATCTGCCCAGATGCAAACAAACAAATGTCAGAATAAATAACCAATTAATTTCTGAAGCGAGTCCGACAAAACAAGGGGATTGATAGTGTCAACATGGGAAGAACAGCTAAAGAAATTTTCAAGGCATTTCAGTAACTGACCCTCTCTCTGATCGATGATTTGACCAATAACTTAATCTGCTGATTGCATCTCATAATGAAAACTTGCCCCTATCAACATTATAATACAGATAGTACATATTGCGCCCTATTCGGTAGAGAAATTCAATTGTTTGCCAGATCTGAGTTAAATATCCCTAACATCGTATCATAAAGGAAGGAAGGAAAATGTGATATATATAATATAGAGTATATATATATATATATATATATATATATATATATATATATATATATATATATATATATATTTGTATTTATATTATCTATTGTTCATTATTTTGGATAAGTTATAAGTGTGTTTGTAATAACTGCAATGACCTCATAATCCCTGGATTTCTCTAACACTTTTGGACATATATATGTATGTATGTATGTATATAAATATATATATATATATATATATATATATATATATATATATATATATATGTGTGTGTGTGTGTGTGTGTGTGTGTGTGTGTGTGTGTGTGTGTGTGTGTGTGAGTGTGTGTGTGTGTGTGTGTTTGTGTATGTATGTGTAAATCTGAAAAGCATAAGATAAAGGTGCACTGAAAAATAAATATTGATGTTCTTAACACTGACAAAAGATTTTTTGAAATAATCTTTTACAAAATGCTATCCTTGATATAAAGTCTGTACTTTGTATATTCTTTTATTAGCCTGACGTTTTACAATATCTTGAAAATTTCACATAGAACGCAAAATTATACAAAAAAAGGCCATTAGCGGAAATCGTAGTGTTAGTCTCTCTCTCTCTCTCTCTCTCTCTCTCTCTCTCTCTCTCTCTCTCTCTCTCTCTCTCAGTTCTCATTGATGGTTATATTGTTCTCGATAGCACCTTCTGCTGGCCCTGGGCGTTCGAATCTCCGACTCATTAATACGAAGAATTAGAGAAATTCTTATTTCTGGTGATAGAAATCATTTCTCCTTATAATGGTTCGATTCCACAATAAGCTGTAGGTCCCCTTGGGCAACCAATTGGTTCTAGCCACGTAATAAATCTAACTTTCTGCGCCAGCCCTTGAGAGATGTTAATCAGCGCAGTGGTCTGCTTAAACTAGGGTATACTTATTTCCTCTCTCTCTCTCTCTCTCTCTCTCTCTCTCTCATTTGTTTAACATTTTCATATTTTTAATCTGTATATGTAGCAGAAACCACTAAGCTACCTTTTCATCCATCTTATAGTGGCACGAAGTGATTTTGGGTTGATAGTATATATAGTACAGTAGATGATTTCTCTCTCTCTCTCTCTCTCTCTCTCTCTCTCTCTCTCTCTCTCTCAAGCTGGTTTTGAATTTCGGCATTCATGTAGCACAGGCCACTACTGACTCAGAATGTAAAGACTACTTCCCTATAATTTTCTGTTGCTACGTTTTTAATTCGAACTTACTTATCATTTTGGTCACTTGCTCCCTCCCGTACTCATGTCGTCAAGGACAATCAAAAGTAATCAAATTGTTAAGATTCGCTAACTATTTTAGAATGTAGAGGTCGATGGAACGGGCAACGTAATGACTCTACCCAGCCCAGACCTAAAAGATGGAAGCTTGTAAATCTGGAAAACGGAAGAAGACAGCGAGCTGGAAAACTTCAAAGGATGTAAATTCATTTGCTGGACAGTTCAGGCACAACTAAATGCTTCCTAGAAATTCCCAGCATTTCTGAATTTCAAATAGTTTTATAATGTCTGAAAATTTAGAGAGGTATTTAATCACTGTAAGTTTTTTTTTTTTACGTAATGAATTTATCAAAATTTCAGAAATCTTTGTAATTTCTGGAAATGTATTTATTTAAATTCTAGACAGCTTTATAATCCTTGCGAAATATTGATTACAATTTCAGAAATCGTTATAATCTCTGTGAAAGTATTTCTCTTAGTTTTAGAAAGATGCGTAATCTCTATGAAAATAATAATATAAAAATTTCGGATTTCTTTACAACTTCCGTAAATGTGTATCTTAAAACTTTAGAAGCTTTGTAATCCTCTTAAAAGTGTTGATCCCACTTTCATAAATATTTGTAATCTCTGTCAAATTATTTCTTCATATATCAGAAAGTTCTGTGTAATCCCTGTAAAAGTCCATGTCGTTGTTAGGACTAGATTTTGGGTCGCTAATATCGAAATCCACGCTACTCTCGGTATATCTCCTTCGTTGAGAATTGTCGTCGAAGGGAATTTATATAAGTGATAAATGAATTGAATCGTGTGATACGAACTCACACGAAAGCCTATTCAGCTTACTCCAGCTGACGAAACCATTGAGCCATCAAGAGGTATAAGTCTTTTTTGCCGAGATGTCAGACTGCTTTTACCCGTCGAGCGGGGAAAGTACTAGCCTTCGACAATGACCCACCTCCGCCATGACAGTTCATTGGTACGTTTGGAACACGCAGCTCTTGTTATGAAATTTTATCACACCGTGATTTTTATACAATCACAAGCTACAAATGTCGCTTAATATCGAAATCCACGCTACCTCGGTATATCTCCGTTGAGAATTGTCGCTGAAGGAATTTATATAAGTGATAAATGAATTGGAATCGTGGGATTACGAACCCGCGACGAAAGCCTATTCAGCGACTCCAGTTGACGTAAACCATTGAGCCATCAAGAGAGGGTATAAGTCTTTTGCCGAGATGTCGTACTGCTTTGGTTCCGCCGTGAGCGAAAGTGTACTAGCCCCTCGACAATGACCCACCCCTCCATGACAGTTCATTGCACGCTTGGAACACGCAGCTCTTGTTATGAAATTTTTATCACACCGTGATTTTTATACAATCATGAAGCTACAAATGTCGCTTAATATCGAAATCCACGCTACCTCTCGGTATACCTCGTTGGAGAATTGTCGCCGAAGGGGAATTTATATAGTGATAAATGAATTGGAATCGTGGGGACACGAACCGCGACGAAAGCCTATTCAGCGACTTCAGTTGACGTAAACCATTGAGCCATCAAGAGAGGGTATAAGTCTTTTGCCGAGATGTCGTACTGCTTTTGCCCGTCGTGAGCGGGAAAGTAATAGCCTCGACAATGACCCACCTCCGCCATGACAGTTCATTGGTACGTTGGGAACACGCAGCTCTTGTTATGAAATTTTATCACACCGTGATTTTATACAATCATGAAGCTACAAATGTCGCTTAATATCGAAATCACGCTACCTCGGTATATCTCCGTTGGAGAATTGTCGCCGAAGGGGAATTTATATAAGTGATAAATGAATTGGAATCGTGGGACACGAACCCGCGACGAAAGCCTATTCAGCGACTCCAGTTGACGTAAACCATTGAGCCATCAAGAGAGGGTATAAGTCTTTTGCCGAGATGTCGTGACCGCTTTTACCCGTCGTGAGCGGGGAAAGTGTACTAGCCTCGACAATGACCCACCTCCGCCATGACAGTTCATTGGTACGCTTTGGAACACGCAGCTCTTGTTATGAAATTTTTATCACACCGTGATTTTATACAATCATGAAGCTACAAAATGTCGCAATATCGAAATCCACGCTACCTCGGTATCTCCGCTGGAGAATTGTCGCCGAAGGGGAATTTATATAAGATAAATGAATGGAATCGTTGGGGACACGAACCCGCGACGAAAGCCTGTTCAGCTTTGTCCAAAGGACGTAAACCATTGAGCCATCAAGAGAGGGTATAAGTCTTTTGAGATACCGTAGCGATGGTTCGACTGATCAGCGACATTCGGGAAAGAATAAGCTGCGTCGACAATGACCCACCCTCCGTCATGACAGTTCATTGGTGCTTTGAACACGCAGCCAATGAAATTTTATCACACCGCGATTTTTATACAATCATGAAGCTACAAATGTCGCTTAAATCGAACTCGCTTTAGAATTGTCGCTTAAGGGGAATTTATATATAAAAATGAATTGCCACTCCGGTATACTTTCGTTGACGAAATTATTGACATTAATGAGAGTGCCTGAGATAGGGAATGCTTTACCCGACGGGTAAAAGTAGTACGATAATACCCTCTCTGATGTGGCTGAATTGGAGTCGCTGAATACGGTAAAAGCAGTGAACTCGGCAAAAAGACGAAATGCCTACGCTTCGAGTCGACCCGTGCGTGTCCCCACGATTCCAAATTTATCACATATGAATTCCTTCGCCATCAACGGAGATATACCGGGTAGCGTGGATTTTATTGCCGTAGCTTCATGATTGTATAAAAATCACGGTTTAAAAATTTCCAAGAGCTCGTGAACGTAAAAGTAACTGTCATGGCGGGAGCTGGTTTGTCGAAATCAATTTTCCCGCCACGACTAAAAGCGTATCCATCTTTTCACAGTTATACAACCAGTTGATGGCTCACGGTTTAACGAACACGCTTGAATAGGTTGGGTCTTTCGTTATGAATCCAATTTTTTATTTACACCGTGACAATTTATACAGATTACCGAGGTAGCGTATTTCGAATTGCTTACATTTGTACTTCATGATTGTATAAAATCGGTATATCTCATAACAAGAGCTTGTTCCATATATAGAACTGTCATGGCGGGAGGTGGTCATTTTCCAGTTTAGTACACTTTCCCGCCACGACTCTAAAAGCAGTACGACATCTCGCAAAAGACTTATACCCTCTTATGATGGCTCAATGGTTTACGCTAACTGGTAATGAATAGGCTTTCGTCGCGGGTTCGTTCCCTACGATTCCAATTCATTTATCACTTATATAAATTCCCTTCGGCGAAAATTCTCCAACGGAGATATACCGAGGTAGCGTGGATTTCATATTAAGCGACATTTGTAGCTTCATGATTGTATAAAAATCACGGTGTGATAAAATTTCATAACAAGAGCTGCGTGTTTCAAACGTACCATTTTCCTGTCATGGCGGAGGTGGGTCATTGTCGAGGCTAGTACACTTTCCCCGCTCACGACGGGTAAAAGCAGTACGACATCCTCGGCAAAAGACTTATACCCTCCTCTTGGGTGGCTCAATGGTTTACGCACAACTGGAGTCGCTGAATAGGCTTTCGTCAGGGTTCGTGTCCCCACGATTCCAATTCATTTATCACTTATATAAATTCGGCGACAACACTCCAACGGAGATATACCGAGGTAGCGTGGATTTCGATATTAACTCGACATTTAGTTTCATGATTGTATATAAAAATCACGGTGTATATAAATTTCTAACAAGAGCTAGTGTTAAACGCTAATGAACTGTCATGGCGAGGTGGGGTTAACACAGTAGGAAGAAAACTTTGTCATGTGAAAACGGTATTTTTTTTTGCTTCTAACATTTTTAATATCCAATTCACTTACCCTCGGAAGTAATATATTTTCATATATGTTACCAAGGGGAATTTTTTAGTTGATAATAAGTCCACCGCCCTGTGGGATCGAACCAGCTCTCGGACGTTTTATCAGGACTACAGTGACACTAACCAGTCGGCCACAAGAGAGTGTATAAGTGAATATCTCCATCAACCCACCCGCCGAACTCAGGTGTGTTTATATATTGAGATATATATATACCATATCTGCCATGTTGACCGTGGTAGAGTGAATTGATATTAAAGGACGTTTGTAGCTTTCTGATTATATATATATATATATATATATATATATATATATATATATATATATGTATATATATATATATATATATATATATATATATATATATATATATACCTATCTATATATATTTATATATGTATATATACATATATATATATATATATATATATATATATATATATATATATATATATATATATATATATATATATATATATATATATATATACATACATATATATATATATATATATATATATATATATATATATATATATATATAT
This sequence comes from Macrobrachium rosenbergii, assembly GCF_040412425.1. Lineage (NCBI taxonomy): Eukaryota > Metazoa > Arthropoda > Malacostraca > Decapoda > Palaemonidae > Macrobrachium > Macrobrachium rosenbergii. Next base: position 37,878,903 of record NC_089747.1, read on the forward strand.
ATATATATATATATATATATATATATATATATATATATATATATATATATATATATATATATATATATATATATATATATATATATATATATATATATATATATATATATATATCTATATATATATATGTATATATATATGTGTGTGTGTGTGTGTGTGTACATAGACATATATATATATATATATATATATATATATATATATATATATATATATATATATATATATAAATATATATATATATATATATATATATATATATATATTTATATATACATATATATATATATATATATATATATATATATATATATATATATATATATATATATATATATATATATATATATATATATATATATATATATATATATATATGTATGTCTATGTATATACAGTGTATATATATACATACATATATATGTATATATGTAGAATCTACTGGTCACTTTTACCAGACACACATGTAATTCTAATTAGCCACAATGCCCTCTAACTTCTCGAATTCTTCGCGCTTTTTTGGATATGCTTGTAACTAGCGAAGCCGAAAATATCCAGACGGAAGAAATTGAAGAGCCTGTGAATGGCGGTCGCGAGAATCGAACCCGCATTACCATATTCACAATGCGGGTTCGATTCTCGCGACCGACATTCAGGCTCTTCAATTTCTTCCGTCTGGATATTTTCGGCTTCGTAGTTACAAGCATATCCAAAAAAAGCGCGAAGAATTCGAGAGGTTAAGAGGGCATTGTGGCTATTAGAATTACATATATGTGTATATATATGTTTATATGTATTATGTCGTCCTCTATATTAAAACCCTCCATATTAAAACAACACTTCTCTAATCTTCTAAACCTCTTCTACTACAGAAAAATTGAAAGTAGACATTCAGAAGAATAAAAAAGAGTTGTCTTAAATAGTGGATGCCAAATGTGCATCAGTATAGAATTAAATGCTTATGGGAAAGTGTGTCCCAAAAGTTTATCATTTGCGCATGTGTGCGGATGTGTCTGTGTTTGTGTGTGTGTGTGTGTGTGTGTGTGTAAAGTAGAATGGACATAAATTGTTACAATTATTTAGTGAACGTTTTCAACATTACAACGACATCTTGCCTACACGTCTTTATGTGTTAATGACAAGAGAAATGGCTCTATCTCCAGATGCATTTCATTCATTACAAACTCAGCTATTTTGATACAGATTCTAGTTTCGTTTGAAATTTCATTATGAAGTAGTAATTTTCCATGAGCCAATAGGTCTTACATTTGTCACTGAAAGTCTAACATTCAAGAATGGCAACAAACCCTCGGAGAGTCTTCTTTATTAGCCACAAGGAGTAACCCCGTCAGCAATGATTTTTTGTAACCTTCAGTTTTCCTTTGAATATCGGGAACTATGCTATTTCATGGTAAAAGACAGTACTGTTGCTCGTTATCAGCAGGGATCATAATATTAATTTTCAACATAGGAATTCAGTGTTCTATCAAGCAGTCCCAAGCTGAATATGGCTAAGTGGAGGAGAATGACATATTAGTGACAAATATTAACCACTCTACTTGAAGGTTCGACAGTCACATGATAATGGAGCTTATCTTTATTTCTCAACAAAATCTATTCATTCAAGTAATAGGCTTAGTAAAATTACATATGGTCATCTGCCCAGAGATGCAAACAAACAAATGTCAGAATAAATAACCAATTAATTTCTGAAGCGAGTCCGACAAAAACAAGGATTGGATAGTGTCAACATGGAAGAACAGCTAAAGAAATTTTCTCAAGGCATTTCAGTAACTGACCTCTCCTGGTCGATGATTTTTTGACCAATAACTTAATCTGCTGATTGCATCTCATAATGAAAACTTGCCCCTATCAACATTATAATACAGATAGTACATATTGCGCCTCATTCTATGAGAAATTCAATTCGTTTGCCAGATCTGGAGTTAAATATCCCTAACATCGGTCATAAAGGAAGGAAGGAAAATGTGATATATATATATATATATATATATATATATATATATATATATATATATATATATATATATAATGTATTTATATTATCTATTGTTCATTATTTTGACAAGTTATATGTGTTTGTAATAACTGCAATGACCTCATAACTCCTCGATTTCTCTAACACTTTTTGGACATATATATGTATGTATGTATGTATATATATATATATATATATATATATATATATATATATATATATATATATATGTGTGTGTGTGTGTGTGTGTGTGTGTGTGTGTGTGTGTGTGTGTGAGTGTGTGTGTGTGTGTGTGTTGTGTTTGTATGTATGTGTAAATCTGAAAAGCATACAAGATAAAGGTGCACTGAGTACAAATATTGATGTTCTAACACTGACAAAAGATTTTTTGAAATAATCTTTTACAAAATGCTATCCTTGATATAAAGTCTGTACTTTGTATATTCTTTTATTAGCCTGACGTTTTACAATATCTTGAAAATTTCACATAGAACGCAAAATTATACAAAAAAAGGCCATTAGCGGAAATCGTAGTGTTAGTCTCTCTCTCTCTCTCTCTCTCTCTCTCTCTCTCTCTCTCTCTCTCTCTCTCTCAGTTCTTCATTGGATGGGTTGGTATTGTTCTCGGATAGCACTCTGCTGGCCCCGCGTTCGAATCTCCGACCGGCCAATGAAGAATTAGAGAAATTTATTTCTGGTGATAGAAATTCATTTCTCCTTATAATGTGGTTCGGATTCCACAATAAGCTGTAGGTCCCCTTGCTAGGTAACCAATTGGTTCTTAGCCACGTAATAAATCTAATCCTTCGAGCCAGCCCTTGGAGAGATGTTAATCAGCGCAGTGGTCTGGTTAAACTAGGGTATACTTATTTCCTCTCTCTCTCTCTCTCTCTCTCTCTCTCTCTCTCTCTCTCTCTCTCTCTCTCTCATTTGTTTATCTATTTTCATTTTTAATCTGTATATGTAGCAGAAACCACTAAGCTACCTTTTCATCCATCTTATAGTGGCACGAAGTGATTTTGGGTTGATAGTATATATAGTACAGTAGATGATTCTCTCTCTCTCTCTCTCTCTCTCTCTCTCTCTCTCTCTCTCAAGCTGGTTTTGAATTTCGGCATTCATGTAGCACAGGCCACTACTGACTCAGAATGTAAAGACTACTTCCCTATAATTTTCTGTTGCTACGTTTTTAATTCGAACTTACTTATCATTTTGGTCACTTGCTCCCTCCCGTACTCATGTCGTCAAGGACAATCAAAAGTAATCAAATTGTTAAGATTCGCTAACTATTTTAGAATGTAGAGGTCGATGGAACGGGCAACGTAATGACTCTACCCAGCCCAGACCTAAAAGATGGAAGCTTGTAAATCTGGAAAACGGAAGAAGACAGCGAGCTGGAAAACTTCCAAAGGATGGAATTCATTTGCTGGACAGTTCAGGCACAACTAAATGCTTCCTAGAAATTTGTGCATTTCTCGGAATTTCAAATAGTTTTATAATGTCTGAAAATTTAGAGAGGTATTTAATCACTGTAAGTTTTTTTTTTTTACGTAATGAATTTATCAAAATTTCAGAAATCTTTGTAATTTCTGGAAATGTATTTATTTAAATTCTAGACAGCTTTATAATCCTTGCGAAATATTGATTACAATTTCAGAAATCGTTATAATCTCTGTGAAAGTATTTCTCTTAGTTTTAGAAAGATGCGTAATCTCTATGAAAATAATAATATAAAAATTTCGGATTTCTTTACAACTTCCGTAAATGTGTATCTTAAAACTTTAGAAGCTTTGTAATCCTCTTAAAAGTGTTGATCCCACTTTCATAAATATTTGTAATCTCTGTCAAATTATTTCTTCATATATCAGAAAGTTCTGTAATCCCTGTAAAAGTCCATGTCGTTGTTAGACTAGATTTTGGGTCTGCTTCCAGCGTTCTGTGTTTACCTGTTTTTTTTTTTTATCTCTTTCACTTATCTAGTTGCTATGGAGCTGCTTTTATAGACTTTGTTTTAAATTTCTCTGCTCTGCAGTTAATTTACTTCACAAATTTCCTTTTAGCCATGATAATTAAATTTCAGACCATAGATCTTGCATCCTCGTTTAAAGAATGAGCTGATACTAAATTATTTTCTTTTCGGAGTATTTTTTTACCTGCTTGCTGAAAACTTCTTTCTTGAAGGTGGTGAATACTTGTAATGTTTTTATAGAGATGGAAATGGCTTTAAAGCGTTCATGTGTTGTCACTGCTGTTAGAAACATGGGGAGCTATACTTATTGTTGCGTTTTGCCCTTTCATTTCTAATTGTCTTCAAAGAGTTTGAATTTTGAGTGAGTAAATGAATAAATGACTCCATCAAGCAACATTTGTCATAGTGTGCGTATAACTTGGTTACCTCAGCTTGACTGTATGATTGATGTTGCCTCTCTTAAAAGCTAACGACTATCAGTCCCCCAAAGGCCTTTTGGCATACACGCCAAGGCAAGATTTGTGGAGGCCAGTAGTTAATTATCTACAGCTATCCACTCCACGTTCAGAGGAAATCACCTCCTCCAGCGCCAACCTACTCCTTCATAAATAAAGCCAAAGTGCCTCTAGCTCCCTCATTGCAATTCTGAAATGTCACGACGATCAGGAGGTCAAGAATCAAAATTTCAAGATGTCATCGGACTGTTCTAAAGGTGACACATCTTTAGAGGACAGACGTCGCCTCTTCGGTTTAGGAATGGTCGAAGACCTTTTCTTCTTATTCATGAACCCCCTGGAACGAAATTTCTTTATTAATATCACCATCTGCTTGGTCTTTCCAATTATGAATGAGTATCATGCTGATGTTTTTTTATGTTCATTTCTCTTCAGCATGAGTGTTATTGAAGAACATATGATTTTTTTTTCTCTTGTAATATTTTTGAGCTTTCCGTTTAGGCTGGTGTTCTTTCCCAATATATTTCAAGAATTTCATTTTTTTTTTTACTTTCCTGTTGGTATTTTCACCTATAGTTTGATTTGAATCTTGCATTAATGTTCTTTCCCTTTTAGAATTTATTTCTTTCATTCTGTTATCATTTTAGTATTTTAGATGTTTTTCACACCGTATTATCAGTTAACTCCTCTGACCTCACTTTTCATCATTATTTACCCATCTCCTAACTGCACTTTCACATTTTCCATCCTTTTTTCCTGTTACTTAATAGTCTGCAGCAAGTTACTAAACTATGGCGAGAGTGATCCACTGATTTCATTGAATCTGTCAACTAGCGATGCTCCTCCTATGCTCATCGAAAACAGGTTGTGATGACAGAGCCATTGGCTCTAATAGCGAAAATGCTGTGAGGATTAAAACAATGGACAGACATCGTTTTATTTTTTGTCATCAGTTAATGTCTCCATATTCAGTGATAATTTATTTCGGACTCGCAAGTGAAGTAGAAATGATAATTTAAGTATACATAAGTCTTAAGTTAGGTTCAACATTTTCAAAGCTACGTAATTTTCCCGTTGGTATATCCTGGAATAAAAAATTTTCCCATTATTTGTCTCATTAAAACCACATTCGATATAACGTTACCTCCTTTTATTGCAACCGAACTAAATTAAGTAGGATAAGATTGTACAAGGTGATCGGCCGGATAGAATGGGAAGGTGGGAAACGGAACATACTGAAAGATAAATAATAGGGCGGACACACTTGCTTCTCTCGTGAGTCCTTAATATAATCTGTTTTAGAGCTCGTCTCTCTCTCTCTCTCTCTCTCTCTCTCTCTCTCTCTCTCTCTCTCTCTCTCTCTCTCTCTCTCTCTCGGCATCGTCTCAGTGAATTAGGTCAGATTCCATTTAATGAATCAGAGCATAATACACAGTGATCCTGATATAATAGTCCGTGTTGGCGCAGGTTCATCCTATTCTAACAACAGCTACAAAGTCATTGGAAGTGAAATGAAAAACATAAATATCAGCAAAACTAGTACAGAATTTAGTAACGATAGCATATTGATACCTTTAGACCTTGGAGAAAGCTATGGACGTTTCAGGTGTCGATTTCAACCAAATTCATTATAAATTCCTAGCAAGGACTGCTTCCACCTTCTCCTCTCCACCTCTCTTCTTACTACTACAACTACGTATACTGTTCTTATTGTTGTTGGATTGAAGTGTGGATAACACCTTTTAGATATCATTATTATAAGTTTCTTCTTTTCGGTAGTGTATTATATTGACGATTAATACAGGATTGCATGAAAATTAATATCCAGAGGCTTATGAAAACAAAGGGGGAATAATGTACTGTACAGGAGGGGAAAATGAACTTTATAACGTACCTTTCAGTTTGTTGTAATCCAGTTCAGGAACCTCATTTAAGGAAGTTAAACTGATAAGGTGCTCTCTCTCTCTCTCTCTCGTACAGATTTCTCTGTCTTTGTGGCATGTGTATATGTAAGTTTGTCTGTATCTTAACAAGAAATAAGGTTATCAATCCCTACTTCTTTTCTAGGCAAAATCGACCCAAATTATAAGAAAGTGTTGAGTGACTATTTTCTATTATCGTAGGAAAAAGTTTGTACCTCTGTTTAAAAATATCGACAACAATATGCAATTAATGGATGAATGTGGATTATTTCTGTTTTGAAAAGTCTCCTCATTAAGTGTAAAAGAAAGTAAATCAACCTTGTTGTTTTTAGAATACCAATAAATGAAAAAAAAAAAAACAATAGTGAGGTAGGGAAACAAGTGAATACAACACCTGTACTTATCATGGGATTGAGAGTGTTCTTGGTCTTATTGGCCAAGTAACCTTTTTGGTTACGAGGCAACAGCGCACGCTGTTTCATGGTCAACGTTGTATTGAAGTTAAAAAGAGTTATGATAATTGTACAGCAATGCTACTTTGGTTCTTACAAGAAAGTGGGAGGTGAACTTTACAATTTAACATTCACGTGGCATAAAAAAAATCAATAATGACCTCTGCCATGAAGCTGATGTCTTCGATTTGGTTTGTGAAAATGTTTGTTTGTCTGCCCTGCTTGTTACAAAATAACGCAGAGTTATGCTTGGATTTCAACGAAAACTCTGTAATCGGACACAAGCGATTAGACTTTGGGCGAGAAAGAAATGTAAATTTTGGGGAGAAAAGACCTTACGTTGGGTGGACTGATCAGCCTTGCTTTAAATCTCCCAAGCCGAATCTCTGCGCACCATTACCAGAGAATGGGGTCACCAAATCTAATGGCGGAGGGGGTAATTACACATTAAGAGAGACTAGACCTTTTGAGGGTGTATTGCTGACCCCTGGTGGAGTTTTTCGGTTCCCGAGCGATATATTTTGGCTCTTGTAGGGAAGTCCGTAATTTTTTTTGGAGAGTAGGGGGGGCGGTTCGGTTTCGGTGACGTTGGCTAGATATCGCAAAAGGGGATCCTCTTCAGATGATAAAGCTGACCATTATGGAAACCATCACATCCATTATAAATATAAAGAGCCTTGAATCATAAAGATGTTCAGATATTATTTGGCTGCTCAAAATGGAACACTGTTTGCTGAGGCAGCTCATCATCAGAGACTGAATGATCAGCATTCAAGGTCGGAGTTCTTTCTCAGTCCCTCGACTGAGATGTGCTCTTGCCGAGTGCCTCTGTCGTGATCATGCCAAAGCCTTAGTTCATCTCAGTCAGATTATTTTTTAATAACTGCCTAAAATTTTCTTAATGTCTTAAAACATTGAATTCATATATTGTTGACTGCCCATTTTCCTAACCATCTAATATGCAATATATCTGATATATTATGTCAATTGTTTTTCACTGAAGAAATTTCAATGCTTTTAACTTCTGCTGAAGACATTTAATTTATTTTTTTTTTATTTACTTCCACTGACATTAATGCCGTTTAAAAAATTCTTATGCCACAAATGTGGCAATCATTATTGCGTAGTGTTTTCCTCTGCCACCACGGCTTAAGGCTGAATATAGATATTACAATTAGGGTCTTCGGCCACAGAAATTCATTAAGTAAAGTAACTTAAATAATAAAGGGTGGCGCCAAACAGGGCAGCCACTTCTCCCGTGCTTGCCTCCTTGGAGCCTCCCATTTTCTCTTTCCTTTGCCTGTACAGCTGATCTGGAGGAAGTCCTCTCGTTTTCAAACACTGACACCAGGTACCGGGCAAGGAGAGCAGGAATAAGCCCCGCCTATAACAGGTCGAATGGAAGTGTCGCTGCTAGAGCGACTATATATATAAATGTGTACATCTATATGCATATATATATATATATATATATATATATATATATATATATATATATATATATATATATGTATGTGTGTGTGTGTGTGTGTGTGTGTGTGTGTGTGTGTGTGTGTGTGTGTGTGTGTGTGTGTGTATGTATGTATAAATGAAAGCAATAGCCATGAAGGGAAAACTGAAACACAGAGCAGTTGCTAGCCCTTTCGACTTACTGTCCATTACTTAGCAGACATATATATAACCCAGCCACTGGGGTGGACAAGCCAGTCCAACTCAGTGCCGGTCCCAAGCCCAGATAAATGGGTAGGGTAGGCATCAGGAAGGGCATGTGGCCATAAAATCTAGCCAAAGTCAAATATGACAGTTGACTTTCATCAGAAATCAGATAGTGCTAGGGCTTTTTCCACAGGCGACACACAGGGGCCTCGCCTGCCACTTGTGATAAATGGGCAAGGGCTACTGGGTAATGGGCGCCCCCAGTTAAAGAAGCGAGTCCAAAAAAATTAGAAGAAGAGTGAGGAGAAGGAAGATGGTGTTAGCTTTGACAGTTGGAACTTTGAACATGGGGATGATGACCGGACTGGGAAGAGCGATAGCAGATCTAATGGAGAGAAGAACGATAAGCATTTTGTGTGTACAAGAGACTAGATGGAGGGGAAATAAAGCATAAAAGCTGGGGTGTGGATATAAATTGCTATATAGTGAAACAAATAAGGAAGGTAGAAATGGAGTGGGAATAATTCTATCAAAAAGCTTAAAAGACAGCATAATGAGTGTGAAGAGGACAAGTGACAGAGCAATGGTTGTGAAACTGTGCCTAGATGGAAAAAAAGCCAACATCGTGAGTGCTTATGCCCCTCAAGCAGAATGTGATGAAGTTGAGAAAGTGGTATTTTGGGAGGATATGGACCAACAGTTGAGTGAAATACAAACAGAAGTTAGATTAATTATTGGTGGTGACATGAATGGACATGTAGGAAGGACCACAGAGGGTATTGAGAGGGTGCATGGTGGCTGGTGAGTTCGAGAGAGAAACGAAGAAAGAAAGAGAGTTGTGGACTGTGCAGTGTCATTTGATTTAGATATTGTCAACACCTGGTTTGAAAAGAAAGAAAATCAGTACATCACATACAAAAGTGGAGCAAGAGACAGTCAAATTGACTTCCTCATGTGCAGAAGATCACATCTGAGAGAGGTGAGAAATCATAAAAATTTAAATGGAGAGTGTGTGGCAGCACAGCGTGGTAGTAATGGACTTGGAAATAAAGAACACAGTAAGAGGTAGGCCTGCACGTGTCCCATCAACAATCGAGTAGTGGAAGTTAACACAAGAGGAGGAAGCATGGCAGGAATTTAAGGAGAGATTATTGAGGGAAGTTAGATTGCTAGAGGGAGTGCAAGAATGGTGGAATCACAACAGCATGGTGATAAAGAGGGTGGGTGGAGAGTTGTTGGGAAACGTCCCGACGATAAGGAAACCTGGGGGTGGAATGATGAAGTGAAAGAGGTGGTGAAAGCCAAAAAAGATGCAAAAAACACTGGAAAAAGTATGGACAGCAAGAGGATAAGGAGAGGTACCAAAGACAT
>NC_089747.1:37893726-37898726 GCF_040412425.1 Macrobrachium rosenbergii
GCTTTAACAGAGGCTAAAGCATTTCTGGATTTGGATAAAGGAGATATTGGGAAACGGGCACGCAGTTTCGGGTTCAGAAGGTGTAAAACTTGGAATGAACTGCAGAAATTTCTACGAGCTACTTATGGCGGAGTTCAACGTGAGTGTGCAGTTCGAATTTGCGAGAGTTTCTCAAAATAAAGAAGGGCAACGATTCACTGGTCACATACAGTGCGAATTTATTTGATGCAGTAGGTGAGTTAAAGAAATCTATAACAGGCTCTCCATGGGTAACTGGAAATAATATCTCCTTAGATAATTTTGAAAGATTGTTACACTTTGCTTGCCTTTTAACGTCGGTCCCAGATGTAATTGTAGATAGTTTTGATAAGAGAATTGATCAGGACACAGATGAATCCTTTTTGTTTGCACAGATTAACAAAAATCTATCAAAATGCCCGACACTGGACAGTAGTTTTGTACAGGGAGGTGCAAAGATGTCTGCTGCGGTTTCGAAACCACAGAACAATGCTAGTCCCACACATTTGGGAAATGATGCAACAGCGAAGACATGTGCACGAGTAGAATCGAAGAAAATTCCAGAGAGATCAGTCACAACGATACGTGGTTTTAATTGTGATAAACTAGGACATAGTAAATCAGATTGCAGAGTGATATATTGTTCAGCTTACAAATCTTCAGATCATGGGTGGAAATTTTGCCCAGCCACAAAGAATAGAGATTATTCAGGGAAGTCACGGGGAGGTTTTTCTAGATATGACAGGAGAATTCCACATGATGCAAGTTCTAGATACACAAAGGAACAGCAGAATTTTCACAAGATAAGTTCGAAGACGGACACAGGATAATGAGCAATCAGGTCTTAGAGTCACTAGAACCTAGGCCGATTGTACGTGGATTTTCTAATGGCAGTGAAATTTCTATTTTCATTGATTCTGGTAGCTCAGTTAACTTAGTAAATGCTGACCTTTTTCACTCGAAGTTTCCAGAGTGCAAATTAGTCCCTTCTAGTGAGACAGTGTGTGATGTACAAGCGAGGAAACTGAATATTTTAGGTTCGTCATTTCTTACGCTTTGTATAGGCGGAAAGACAATAGTAGAATCATTTTTGGTCATAGAAGGATTAGCCTTAGGTGAAATGGTTTTGCTAGGACACCCTTCTTGCATGCGACATAACATCAACATTCTTACGGGAATTCAGGGGATTACAATAGGTGAGTCAGGTTGTTTTGTTCCATATATACACAGGTTAACACAGTCATTAGAGAGTGAAGATATTCCACAAAAATCTTTCAAAGGATTCTTGTTGGAAGATATTGAATTGCAACCGCGAGTTCCTACATTGGTTAAAGTGTCGATGAAAGAGAAAAAGTTTCCTTCTCAAGTGTGCGTTGTTGAGGGAACTGAGAAATTCAAAGACGTTGTGAGTACGGTGTCAGTAAATGAAGTTTCAGTCGCAGGCGTGACTTCAGTAGAATTAGTTAGCTATCAAGACTCAGTGAAAAAATATCACAAGGGTACTTATGTAATTGATTTTGAAGAGTTTAATGAAAAACATAAATTAGTGAGTTTTTGTGGAGACGGGAATATGTTTCCTAACGAGGAGCAACAGTTCCGAAGTCAGGTTCTGCATGAACACTTGGCTAAAGTTGATTATCCTGAATATTCAGATAAAGTAGAGAAAGTGTTGAAAGAATATCTAGATATCATTGCTTTGAATGGAGATAAATTAGGAGTTACAGATGTTTTAGAACATTCAATCCGCCTAGAAAAGGGTACAAATCCCATATATATTCCAGCATATCGAATTCCCTTCAAGATCAGAGAAGAAGTAGAAAAAGAAGTTCAGAGGTGGGAGTCAGAAGGCATTATAAGGCCGTCCAATTCTCCGTATAATTTTCCTTTGCTTGCAGTTCCTAAGAAAGACGGTAGTATCAGAGTTTGTGTAGATTTTCGTAAATTGAATGAAAAAACATGCCCAGATAGATATCCTGTAGCTTGTTTGCCTGATTTGTTTGTTGAGATCGGTGGCAAGAATATATATTCATCTATAGATCTTATGCAAGGGTTTTTACAGGTTCCGCTTTGTGAGAGTAGCCGTAAATATACAGCATTTTCGGTACCAAAGGGACATTACGAGTTTAATAGGATGCCTTTTTGGATTACAAGGGTCCCCAATAACATTTACTAGACTGGTTAACACAGTACTTCATGGCTTGTTAGGAAAGTCGGTGTTTGTGTACATGGATGACATTCTCATATGCACAGATACAATTGAAGAACATCTAAAGGTGTTAAAAGAAGTCCTCAAGCAATTACGGTTCACTGGATTAAAGGTCAAATTGGCCAAATGTGAGTTTCTGAAGAGAAAAATTGTCTATTTAGGACATGTTATCTCTAAAGAGGGAGTCAGAGTGAATGATGAGAAAGTTAAAGCCATTGTGAATTTTCCAGTTCCCAAAACCAGGAAACAGATTCGTTCGTTCCTAGGTATGTCGGGTTTCTTTCGCCGTTTTGTGCGAAATTTTTCTACAATAGCGTCTCCATTGACAGATTTGTTACGAGAAGACGTTAAGTTTGTTTGGGGTGATAGTCAACAATTAGCTTTTGAGAAGCTTAAGAACGCTTTGGTGAACCCACCAGTTTTGAAGTTTCCAGATTTTAGTCAACTGTTCACCTTAGTGACTGACGCGAGTCAGGAAGGTATAGGTGCGTGTTTGATGCAGAAATTTGAGGGGAAATTACACCCAATTGCTTTTTATAGCAGAAAGTTCAAAACGCGTGGTAGTAACGAAAGGCTGATGTCAGTTGTGGACAAGGAGGCTTTCGCAGTCGTCTCTAGCCTTGTTCATTTTAAGATGTTGTTGTTGGGAAATAAAGTTGAGATTTTTACAGATCATCAACCGTTGTTAGAGCTTTTTAATAAGCCAAATTTGTTGCCCAAGAGAGCACGGTGGTTCCTAACATTGAGAGATTTTGATGCAAACCTCAAATACATTGAAGGTGAGTATAATGTAGTTGCAGACGCATTGAGCAGATATTTTCCGGTCGAGGATGAGGAGTACAAACCGAATCCTGTGTGGAGAAGAGAGTAAATATTTGGTGTCTAATGTCTCTGATACTAGTAGTTCTGAGATATCGCATGTAGAGGACATACACGTTTCTACAGTGCATATTTCGGGGAGAAATAGTGAGTCGGCAGTCTCGGGAGAGGTTGTTGTTCGTGATAGTGAGAGTAACGCCGTGTGTTATATTACGGGTGAAAATGTCACTTGGGACATAGGCTTGCTCGAACAAAAGCAAGATGAAGATAAATTGTTGTCAGATGCTAAGGCATTTCTTAGGGGAGTTTCACCGAAGAAAGGGTATAAGTTGCCTTTTTCTGGTCTAGAGTTAGAGAATAATTTATTGGTGAGGAAAGTTAAGTATAACTTGCGAAGTACTCGAAGCATGGGTGAAATTACACAAATCATCGTGCCAGAGAGTCTAGTACCACAAGTTCTAGACATTGTACATTGTAAATTTGGTTCTCCTCATTTAGGTGTGGACAAGACGTATGAAAACGTCAGGTCAAAGTTCTTTTGGAAAAATATGTTTTCTGCAGCAGAAGCCTTTGTGAAGAAGTGCGCTATTTGCAATGCAAATAAGCCAGCGACGACAGTGTCGTGTCGTTTGGGTTCATATCCCATACCACATAGGCCGTTTCAGAGAGTGCATATGGATATTCTGGGTAACTTCTCAGAGTCCGCTTATGGTTATAGACATTTATTAGTAGTTGTTGACGAGTTGACTCGCTTTGTCGAGATTTTCCCACTGAAATACAAATCAGCTGAGGAAGTTGCTATAGCGTTCTTTAAGGGGATAATTTGTCGATATGGTGTTCCTGAATGTCTGATCACAGACAATGGTAGGGAGTTTATTAATAAGACTTTAGACGGTCTTGCTAATTTGTTGGGAATAAAGAAAGTATCTATAATCCCGTATAGACCTGAAGCAAATGGGTTATGTGAGAGGGCGAATCGGAAAGTAATCGAAGCTTTACGCATGACGGTGGGTGGTTCCGATACACATTGGGACAGATCTTTGGATGAAGTGCGATATGGTATCAATACTATGATGAATGACACAATTAAGATATCTCCAGCAGAAGCTTTGTATGGGTACAAGTTGAAAGGACCTTTTGATTTGTTACCAGAGCAAGTTAAGGGTGATGTTACGGTCACTTCGTTGATAAATACAGCGGGAGAAAGATTTGCACGTATCAGTAAAGAACTTGAACTTAGTTCGCGTGCAATGGTAGAGAAAAGTAACGCGAAATCGAGGGGAGTAGTTTTTTCAATGGGTGATAGAGTGTTTGTTAAAGTGAATGTTCGGAATGATCTGAATTATAAATTAAGTCCGAAGTTCCACGGACCTTTTGAGATTGTAGAGATCAAAAGAGGGAATAGATTTGTAGTTAAAGATGTAAATACTGGAGTGACGAAATTGGCCCATATTTCGAAGTTAAAGAAAGTTGGGATGTAATGGAACGTTTGTATATAGTCATGTAAGGGGATGTTTGTATATAGTTAGAGGGATAAATGGGTTGATGTTGTATATATATGATATTTATTTATTTTCTTTTTGTCTCTTGTTCATTCTAGATGTTGAAGTTCTTAATCATTTGTTTTCGAATGATTTTAGGAGTTGAGACATGGGCTAATGTCATACGAGATTTGACCCGTGTGTTAGTGTGTTAGTGTGTTATTTTGTTATGGTGTTATGATGAGTTTTGTCATCTGACGCAATATCTTTGTTGTTTAGGATTATTTTTTTGGGGGGGGAGGTACTTAGTATATCGGACCGAACAAGTCTGATCTTTTTTTTCGGGTTGGGATATCGAATTTGAGTATTTGGATTTTTTTTTCAGTTTCTTTTTAAAAATGAAGGGAGCTGTATCGTGAGTAATTGTAGTTGTTAAGATCATGGGAGCGATTGCCATTACGTCAATTGCTATTTTG